>NC_134179.1:24222726-24348340 GCF_964188355.1 Buteo buteo
CTGATGGCTGTCAGACCACAGCCTGAGCATCACCCCGGACCTTTCACAAAAGAAAAGAAAGGAGCAGGGAGGGGAAAGAGAGCAAGACTGCCTTCACAGTCCATGCTTGGGGCTTTTTCTCCCCTCGCTTCTGTAGTTTCAGTTCTTTGGTCCTTCCTCAGCCTCACGGGACTCCACTGCAACCCACGTTTATAGTTGTCTTTCTTGCTATCCCCTAGTTCATTTTTAAAGCCATTTATTTCCTCCAAATTACTTAAATAGACTTTTATTATGTGCTTTTGCAATACCACTTTCTAAAACAACACCATTTTCTATATGTATTATGAACTACGATATGCACCATAAAACCAGAGGACTGCACTGTGGCAAAGTGCCATGACCCCACTTTGGGGATGTTCCAGGAGCTCTGAGAGTCACAGTTTGTGAGGCATGTATAAGGCCTGCCAGAGTCAAAAGAAATGCACAGTGACTGTGGTCTTTCTATGTCACTTGAGTAGGATGTGTAATCTTTCTCCCTTGCCTTGCCAGCTAACGTTCCCATTTAAGACTCATCCACAACACATACTATCTTCAGCTAACTACTGTGTTGGGTGAATCCCTATGTGCAATCGCACAAGTGGATAGCTGAATATTACCAGTTTTCTGTTTTTTTATATCAGTATTTTTGGCCCAAATATTTTTTCCAGCTATGTACACCCACTCCTTTTGATGTCACTGCAGTTAGGCATGTGTATTTAAAGGTTTAATGTGGCCACCTATCAGGGCTGGTAAAACGCAAAGCCCCCATGACAAATGGAGTGCAGGGAGTCCAACAGCACAAACTGTGGCCAACTCGATCTGTAATAGTGTTAAGCAGCCCACAAAAAGTCTGGGTCCCAGCATGTGATGTTTCATTTGGATGGGAACAGAGAACATGGGCCAACCTACTGCATGTAATGATGGATGCTGCGAGAACTCGACTTTCAGAAGCTGTGAGCACTTTAAATGAATAGGAATTTCAGAAAATCTGCGTCTACATGCACACATATCATGCCATAAACCATACAAGTAATAAAAGCTCACCAGAATAGTTGACATTCTTCCTGCCACTCCCTGACAAGATGTTCTTCTTTTCCAAATTTCTCTCTGAAGCAAAAAATCTTTTATTTTCCAAAACTTCATCCAATGTGCTAATTATTGGAAGGCAAAAGAGAACTTATTTCTTATCGACAAATTTCATCATGTCTTAAAGCCACAAAAATGCAAAGGATTAACCAACAAAGAAACATCATGGAAATAGATATTCAAAATAAAACAGTTATGTCTGCATTTTAATCCTTCAGTGATAATTTTGCATAAGATATATTGGCTTTTTTGCATATTTCTCTTTTGACCACTTCATAAAAGAGTCTGCAGTTTACAATGTCAACTACCGAGTAATATTCCAGAGATGCATCCTGGAAGCAGCGGATAGTAATAGTCCCTGTAGTAGAGATGGAAGAGGATACCTCTTCTCACTGTCTGTGAGTCTCCTTTTGGATTGGAATAAATGCGCATTATGAAACAAACATGACTCAGCCACTTAGGTTTGCTTCCTACAAGGATCCAGCAAAAGGAGGTTCACTTGCATGTCTGTGAAAAGTTAATTGAAAGTTTGGGCTCAGTGCTCATGTCGAGGATTAGCTGTCTTGTTTCTGCTTTGATAACTTCTACAGCTTACACGCTGCTTGTTTCTGGTGTACTCAGCTTCTAGCTGACAGATCCTTCGCAAGACATTGCTTAACACACCAGCAGTACCAGAAACCCTCACCAGAGACCTGGCATAGGAGGGGGAAGTGAGTCACACCGGGATTTGATGCATCCTTCATGATTAGGACACTGACCTTGTTGTCAGCATCTCTCTTAGGCGTTAGGATATTTAATCATGGCTTTGTTTCTAAAGAGGCAGCTTTTGCCATTCTTGTTCATACAGTCTGTTTTACTCCGTGAGCAGTCCTGCTGATTTTTGTGAAGCTACTCAAAGGAAAAGGTACCAGATGGCATAAGTCAGGCTGCTAGAAATCATTCCGATATTACATGTACAGGTCGCTGCTGTAGACAAGAGCACTACTTATACGTGTCATAGTTTTTGTCATCAATGTGACAAAAAGGATTAAATTATAAAATCTGGAATTAAATATTTTGAGTTTCATAAAATATTTTTTCAATATCCACTAGCAAGATTTTTTTGGAACTCCATTTCCCAGAGTTTCCATTTTTGGGGGTTTGTGACATTTCAAGGTTTAAAAAGTCACATGAAATGCAATTATGGCTGCTACATAACTTTCTACATAAATTTTCTTAAAACTGCAGTTTATTTCCTCTAATCAGTAAGACTGAAACTTTTCCATTCTAGGTATCAGCAAAACTTTGGGATATTTCTAAATGAGAATAGAAGGAAATATTGTTGGGTTTTTTCCCCACAATAAATTATTCTAGAAAACAGTTTCTCAAAAAGCTCTGATTTCTCGGGGCTTTGAATCAAGACGTTGGGATTTCTTGGAGAGGTGTAGTGATGCTGGTATCGCATACAAATATGTGCCTCTTGGGCCAGTCCCCCAGGACAGCCTTTTAACGGTCTTGGCAATTACATTATTTTTTCTCTTTGTGTATTGCTTTATGTTATTTATCACAATGTCTTTTACCTTTCAAGCCAAAACTGTGACCAGAAACAGATACACAGCACTGGAAAGGAGCTGTGGGAGGGTTTCAGTGCCCTGGCCCTTCCGAAAAGCTACCCCACTGTTACAAACAACTTTGATCCATTTCCCCAGCGCTGTCCATCCTCTACAATGGAAAAGACAAAATCTACCGCAAAAATGTCACTGTATTATTATATTATTAGTAGTATTAGTATTATATTATTAGTATTATTCATATATAATCATATATTATTAGTATTATTTCACTTAAGGTATGTCAAAGTATGCTTCTGAGGTCCCTCCACCATTTTACTTCATCTCCAGGTGAGACCAAGAGTGAGGAGGAGAAATCTCAGCACAACGAGATTTTTTTTAAAAATTGCAACTTGAAAACATTAATCCAGTTGTACTTTTATTCCTGATTATTCTCAAACCTGACTGAACGTGATTCATGCTCAGCTGGCTGCCTGTGGGTGACTTCCTTGGTTATTCTCCAAATACAGGAAAACACCTGTATTATACTTGGGCAAAGAGTTTTAAAACCAGCTACTGATTATGTTTTCCTCAGCTGTGGGTGATCTGAGGTTTTCCTTGGGTGACTGTTCAATGCACAGTGAAAATACGGTGCCTTGATAAGTGACACAGAACATCAAATAAACCCCCCAAACCCCAAGCCATGCCATGCAAAATCATGCAACACTTGCAGAAATCTTGGCCTGAAGTTCCAAAGCTGTTCTCAAATTACTGTGTTATTCCAGCCCAGGGGAGGGAAGGTTGGAGGCATAAAAAGTGGGGCTTTTTTTCCAGGGGGAAATCTGTAACCATAGACCAGCATAAGCCTATGTGTGACATGTCCCCCATACCTAACACCCCTCAGACCAGGCATCCCGAATCTCTGCCCCCAGCATGCCTGGCATGTCCCAAATGACCTTATGGTTTAGTGGGCCTCTATTAGAAGTAAAAGAGAGATGCACTTTCCTGTGTAGCCAGAGCAATGCAGAGGAGAAAGTTATCTACGGGGCAAATCCACAGATTTGTACTGATGTTCCCCATGCCAGTATTTCAACTTCCTTTTTAAAATATGAATGAAGAAGTGAATGTACTAGAAAGGCCAAAAGGACTTTAGCTCCATCTGTCTTTCCCAGCCAGTTATTAACCCAGTGGCTGGCCTGTGGTCCCAGTCATTTAACTGGAGAAGTAAGAGGCCACACCATTGCCACGCTGGCTGCAGCCATCTCAGCTCTCCCCTTCCCACAGGACTGGGTTAGTCTCCACCCCATCGGTCCCTACGCCAAACTGGGATTGCAATTCAGAATGAGTCAGGAGGACTGGGCTAGGCAATTCAGGTGAGGGGAGAGGGATTGAAACCAGGGGCCAGATCAGGGGTACAAGCCCTCGGCTTGCCAGGAAGGACACAAGGAGCAGGAAGGTTGGAAAAGGAGAGGTTCAACTCATGTAGCAAACAAATAAGGAAGCAGGAGTCACCCAGAGGTGAGAGGATACAGTTTTTTAGGTCTGCCCATGCTGGCCCCTTTGGAGAGGGAAAAAGGGACAATTACGTTGTTGAAAAAGTGTGTCACAGAATGGATGCATAAAGGACTCAAAAGTACATTATGCTACATGTATGTAAGTGTATATCTCACACACACACAGTAATCGCCACCAAACGAATACAAAAATGTGTCGTGGATCTCCACAAAAGTGTGTGGTCTGTATTAGATCAATTTTACTGGCTCTGAGGACTCAAAAAAGTATGTAAGTCAGTAAAAGCTACAAATGTGTGGCAATTCTAAAGGCTCAGAGCACACATGTAGGCATACCTTGATTTTTAGAATGCACATGTAGCAACATATTAAAGACACTTTTAAGAAGTCGGATCATTCCTTCTGCTTTTTACAGGTTTTTAGAAATTACTGAAGTAAAGCTAAAAATAAGTGACAGAAAGAATGTGAGTATATACTTTTTTTGTTGTTTTGTTCTTCTGGGAACTTCTGATGCTGAAATTTTGATCAGATTTTGTGCTCCCTGGTCATTCATGCTTAGAGACACAAGCAACTTCAACTTAGTTTTCCATCATCCTTGCTCCAGTAAGAGTCTTGTAGCTCATTTCTAACATCAATCACTTGGACTATAAATCTCTGCAATGGATATGGCCATTTAAATCTCCACCTGCACAAACAACAATCAGGCCTAGAAAATAAGGAGGCTCATAAATCTCCACGCTGGTGATTAGTAATATTTTGGATCTGCAACAAGCATGTTATAAAGAAAAAAGGAAAAAAAAAAAAAAGCAAAGCTAATTCATTAATTAGGACTGATATGCTGACAATCTGTTTAGTTTATACACAGAGAAAACACAAACAGGGCACAGTTAACATAACATGATGTTAGAAGTTAGTGAATTCCCAAGAGCCCAGGGCTTGGAGATATGGTATCTTAATGTACTTATCCTATTGTGAGTGGGAAGGTGTTATCTTCCAGCCAAATGGTAAAGAGCTGGTTTAAAGTTTAGGTTTGCCCTTTTTCTTCTGGCTTACATGAGCCAAGGAACCAAGATGGATCAAGAGATAGGAAAGACTTCCTTGCTAGTTACCAAACATGACACTCTGCCTCCTACTGAAACTTTAATCTGCAGACAGTACATAGCACTTGGCAGACGTACCAGTTTGGCCCACCACGATTTTTGTTTGTTTGGCTGGTTTTTGTTTAGTGCATACAAAAAACCCAATGTGATGGTCACACAGATCAGTAAGAGACTTTCCTGTGGCTCCAGTGACCTTGGATTAATTCCAAAGCCACTGCATACCATGGTGACATCTTAGGCTGTACATTTTTGTCCAGAGCTATGTGAATCCTCAGGTAAGCAGCTGAGTAAGTGGAGTTGCTCTTGCACTCAGATCAATCACTGTGTTCAGAAAGGTCCCATGTTCAGACGGTGCCCAGTTCTTTAGTCCCCTGTGTTCAAAACCCTGGCTGCTGGGGGACCTGTGAGATTTCAGGAAGTGTGTGAGGAGGGAAGAAGCTATGGGAGCGAGTTCATGCTTCGCTGCCCTCTTTTGGGCTCCACATGTGGGTTCAGAAGATGATTTTACATGGAGAGCAAGAAGAGCTAGGCCAAGGTTAACTGCTTGTAAAAGCCTGCTCTGCAGAGACTGAATACACATATGCATAAAGATCGTCACTGCAGCGTACATCTGCTCATTCAAACTACAGAGCAACCCACTCATTCACACTAGTGGTAAAACGACTGGGAACGTTTGGCTTCAGTGGTTGCAGAGTATGGTCTAATGCCCTCGCTCCCATCGCTCCCACAGAACCGGCCTTATCTTGCCTCTTTATTCAGACAAAACTCCCTGACTTTTGAGCATGCATGAATCGGCAGACAAAATGCTCCACGGGTACAGCAGAACAAACCACCAACATCTGCTCTGCAACAACACTCCGAGAAAAGCATTTTCTTCTGTGCGATCTCTACCACCCAACACCCCCCCTCCCCTTTTCCTTCATTTCAGCGCACACCCTTGCCACCCCATCCACAGCCACACCGACCCTCCCCGGTGGCGCAGTGCTGTCCCTCAGCTTGGCGGGCTCCACGGACCACCGGCATCTCGGCCGCCTGGCACATCTGCGGACTGGGCAGCCTCCGGGATGCCTACAGCTGGGGGGACTCAAGGAGGGAGAGGGGAGTGGGACTTGTCGGAGGTCACCCAGGAAAGCTGAAAGAAGTCAGATCCTCCTGCCTCCAGCCCCTGGGCTGTGATGGTGAGGTCCATGCTGCCGGCCGGGCGGCAGAGCGCTCCCTTCCTGGAATACACTAGTAGCTGGACAGGATGCGTTCACAAATATAATCATCCACAAATCTCCCCCAGATTAGGTTACAAGGCAGCGTTTTGACGGCACGCATTACAAAGCTCCCTGGAAGGCTTGGCTGGTGGATCTGCTGCTCTCTCTGCTCATGACCCATTTTGGCTTTCATCAAGAATCATGACACCAGCTGCCTGGGTCATCTAGGAGGCAGGGAGGGGGAGAGCAACCCTGGGCTGGAAAGGGAAGTGGGGAAGGAGAAGGAGAAGGAGGAGGAGGAAGGGGGAGGATAGAAAGACGGAGCGGGGGGAGAGAGCGAAAGCGAGTTGCTTTGCTCCAGTTGTGAAGATTTGAATCCCAGTTCCGAGCTCTCGGCAAAGGCTTGCCGGGATACCTCATTCCCTGTCCTGTGCAAAGGTCTGTGATTGGGGATGTGGTGTGCTCAGTGGGCAGGGCCCCTCCCCTGGGCTGGATCCGCCTCTCTTATCCCCCAGATAAATTACTAGTGTCCTCACTAAATTCCTCGGCTTTCTCTCTCTCTCTCCCTCTCCCTCTCTCACACACGCTCACTCCCTCCCTCAAACACTGGCAAAGCGGGGTTGGGGGGCGGGAGGGCGGGGGTCCTCTCTGGACTGGTATCGCGCCTTAGTGCTGGGGGGGGGCGGGGAAGGGGAGGAAAATACTGGTGCCCCTTCTCTCCTCCGCCGCCTTGAAGTAGATTTGAGGAGCTGCCCTTCCTCCCCCTCCTCCCCCTTCCCGCTGGTCCTTTGGCATCTTCCAGACCATGTCCACTGGGTCCCTCAGTGATGTGGAAGATCTGCAGGAGGTGGAGATGCTGGAGTGCGATGGCCTGAAAATGGATACTAACAAAGAGTTTGGGGCGTCCACCGAGAGCAACGAGGAGGGATCCAATGGCGAGAATGGCTCCCCTCAGAAGGGGAGAGGGGCCTCGGGCAAGAGGAAGAAAGCTCCCCCCAAGAAGAGCCCTTTAAATGGAGTGAGCCAGGAGGGAAAGCAGGTCCAGAGAAACGCTGCCAACGCCAGGGAGAGGGCGAGGATGAGGGTCCTTAGCAAAGCCTTCTCCAGGCTTAAGACCACCCTGCCCTGGGTGCCCCCAGACACCAAGCTTTCCAAACTGGACACCTTGAGGTTGGCCTCCAGCTACATTGCTCACCTGAGGCAGATCCTGGCCAATGACAAGTACGAAAACGGCTACATCCACCCAGTCAACCTGGTAAGTCACAGCCCGCCGGGGCCAGGCACTCTGTGTGTATGTGCACGGGGAGAGGCGGGCGAGGAGCTGGGATGGGGCATGTGCGGGGAGAAACATTCGCTGTGCTTCTCACAGAGAGGCTGGTGCCAGTGGGGTGGCAAGGGGTACTGTGCGAGGGGACAGGCTCCCAGCTGCCCTCCCGCCCTGTGCCCCAAGAGCTGAGCCTCCCGGGCCCTGTCCCCTGCTCCCGGCAAGCCCCTCCAGGGGACAGGCAGGGGCCACGCTGGCCACACACAGGCAGGGCCAGGCTTTACTGCCCCAGAAATGCCTGAGAAACCTCAGCAAGTTGATGGCAGCTTCCTACCTGCAAGCAGGCGGGTATAGGAATTTGGGGTGAGAAAGGTATGTTTTAGGAAGGACCCAAGCCAAGGACCCAGGATTTACTCTTATCCCTCCTCTCTACCCTAACGTTTCCTGCCATAACAGTCCGCTCAAGCCCTAGCTTTTTAAAGACAGAGCTCTTGGGGCTCTGCACTCAGCCGCTCAGATTTGCTGGGTCCAGGACGTTTCTCCTATCCGTGTAAACTATGAAAGGAGAAATCAATACCAGTGTGGGCTCCCCAGGGCGGACGTCTGCCCCAGGCACGCTCCGCAAAGCCTCCCTGGGCTGCACAGCGTCCCTCTTGCTGCTCCCACCACGCACAGAAAGTTTTCCCCAGCAGCCCAGGGTCTCCCTGCCGTCCCTGGCCACCAGAAACACCCAGTTTCCAGCTCTAAAAATACATGCGACTGATGTAAACCGGGGGCGGGCGAGATCCGCCTGGGCTCTTTTTAAACATCCAGCCTTTACATTGCCCGCACGTGTGGACCCTGTCAGATAAAGGGATGGCAGAGAGGATCTGTGGGGACGTTTCACTGGGGCCCGGCTCTGCCTTTTGAGCTCTGGACTCTGGGGGAAAGCACATTACCCGCTGTGTCAGCTGATAAGGGCCTGGGAGGTATTCTTTTGGCTAAAACCAAAATCCTCAGCACAGCAACACAGGGAAAAAAAAAAAAAATAGTAAAGCGAACCCAGCGCCCAAGCCCAGCTGTAACTCCCCGCACTGAGGCACACCAAAACTTGCCCCCCGAGCCGCGGGAGGCCGGGGAGAGCGGCCGGGGGGGGATGCCGGGGGCTCCGGGCGGCTCCTGCGCCCGGGCAGCGCGGCGGCGGCGGCGGCGGAGCGTGAGGCGGCTCCCGCGGGCAAGAGCCCCCACGCCGGTCACGGCCAAAGGCGGGGGGTGCCCGCGGCGGCTGTGGCGGGGGGACGCGGCTGTGCGGGAGCCGGCGCGGGTCCCTCCTCTCCTCTCCTCTCCTCTCCTCTGCCCTCCCTCCCGCCGCGGCTCGGACGGGCTCGGACGGGCTCCGCCGGCCCGCGGAGGCGCGGGGGGGGCCCGCCGCGGCCGGGAGGGGACGCGGCGTCAGCCGCTGGCGAAAGACGAAGCGGTGCTCGCCGAAGCCCCGGCGGCCGCCCAGGCCCGCGCCCCGCCGAGCGCTGCCCGAAGCGGGCTCAGGCGGCGCTGGATGGCGGGCTCGATGCCCCGGGGCGCTCCCGAGCTGGACCCGCTGGCGAAATAAGCGTTGCAATGTGCCTTTTTCCGTATGTAACCCCCTTCCCACCCGTGTCTTTTCCTGGCTACAGACTTGGCCTTTTATGGTAGCCGGCAAACCCGAGAGTGACCTGAAAGAAGTGGTGAACACAAACCGCTTGTGCGGCCCGACGGCATCCTGAGCCCCGGCGGCCGGGCCAGCAGCGTCCCGGCGCGGGCGGGGAGCGGGCGGCGGGGCGGGCAGGGACACGCCGCGGCCCCGCCGCTGCCCCGGGCCCTGGGCCCCGGGCAAGAGCGACGGGGAGAGCCGCTCTCCCGGCGCGGAGACGACCAAACGTGCCCTAGCAAAGACTCCGCCCCGAGAGACCCCGACTCTATTTAACTTTATTAAATGCGTGTACAGTCGAGTGTCCTGCAACAAGAGCCTTGCTGGTTCAAGCGCTACTAGAGAAAAGACAGAGATCAAACAAAACCTACCGCGCGCGTATCTTTTGTCTGAGACCTGTGAAATATGTAGATGCCTAGAAAAACTGACTTTGACAGTCATCTCTATGAAGTAATTCACCCTAAAGATATATAGATATATTTTCTTCAAGCAGGTTTTGCTCTATTTCTGTGAATAAACCTTCCTTTCCACTGAACACAGAGCGGTGTAATGTTCGTTTCCGACTCTCGGGCTCGGCGGGGAAGGACGGACCGCGCCTCCGCCGGCCGCCGGCCGCCCTCGCCCGGCGCGCTGCGGGGAACCCGCCGCTCCGCCCCGGGCCACGGGAGGGCAGTTTCCCCGGCGCTAAAGATTCGGAGCGAAGCCCTGGGGGAGGGGGTGGCTGGGCCGGGACCTGTCCTCGCCGCGGGAGCCCGGCCCGGCCCCGCAGCCCGGCGCCCGGGCGCGGCGGGAGCTACGCCGCTCCGCACCGCGGGGACGGGAGCGGTGAGCTGCTGGTGAAGTACAGCGGGACGGAGGATCCCCCTCCGGCCCCGGTCCTCGGTGCCGGGAATTTTTAACTTAAACATCTCCCCTCTATCGATCAGCGCGCCCGTGGGAGAGGAGGCTGAGATAAACAGGAGTGCGGGGCGCTCCCCCTGCACCGGCAGCTGATGCGCCAGATCCCACCGCGCTGTTTAATGTTTCAGGGTTATGACCGCACTGTTTACAAGACGTCTTCGGTTATTTATACTGTTATTATTAGCAGAGGGGCTTTAAATTTCCGCTTCACTTGCTCTTTCAATACCGGCCCTCCGTTCCGTTTGGTACCTGGGTACCTTCTGGCCGAAAGCAGGCACCGCCGGAGCGGGGCAGCGCCCTGCTTGGGGGCAGCGGGGGTGGGCTGCCGGGCCGCCCCGGGGCCGGGGAGGCATCGCGGCTACCCCCCGGCCCGAGCCCTGCGGCCCGGCTGCCTTGCGGCGGCGGGGGCCGGGCGCGGGGGCCACGGACCCTCCCGGGAGCCGCCTCCCCCGGGCACCCCCCGCAGGCGGGCGCGGAGCCGCCCCGGGCAGCCGAGCAGGCTGGATGAGGTTTCTTCTCATGCCCCCCTTCCCCCCGAGATAACTGGGTGAGGTAGCGCGTCCTCCAGGCGACCCAAATTCACCAGCCGGGTTCATGCGTGGGCTAGGTTTAATTAAAGCAGCTCGCTGGGAGCTGAGGGCTGTACAAACATCTCGGCCCTCGTTAGGGAAGGGGCCAGGGCCTGCTGTATCGTCCTAATGGTTTTGAAGGGGAGAGCTGTTTAATTTCACTTTTTCACAGCTTTATCTCCACCCCGCACAATTAAAAGCAGACCTCCTCGCCTGGCCGAACCATGTGCAACTTCACTACCGTGAGTGGGGCTGTGCCGGTTGAGACACGCGGTTACACACACAGGCTTGACTGACTTTACCGCTAAACACATCACCTTGACCAGCCACAGCTCTTGCCGAAGAGATGAGCAGCTCCGGTAAGCACTGTGGAAAGGGCTGATCTCTTCACGCCAGGCATTGGGAAATTAAGTGGGAATTGGTATCTGTTAAAGGGAGGCAGAATAGAGCCCTCCGACCTTAAGCTAAGTGCAAATGACTGATACAGCAAATGCACAAATACCATCTTAACCACTGAATTTACCGAGTGAATTGAAATTAACCGTTGGATTTAACCACTCAAAATCTCAACTTAAATCCATGCTGCTCGAGACTCACAGCAAGGTGCTGTTTTCCTTCAAGAAAACAGGTGATAGGCATCAATTTGTCATGCGAGATACGCATAAAACTAAGAGTTAAATTCTGAATATTGTCACATGTGCTTCTTCGCCACCCTGCTTTGCAATGCTTACTAACTGCACTCAGCATCCTTCCCAGCCCTTTTGAGTTGGCCATGTTCAGTGTTCATTTGCCACCTGAAACACAGCATGGAGAAAGAGAAGGGAGAAATGCAACAGTCCCCTGTGAAATGTGAGGAACACAGCCGTAACCACGTGCCGAAAGCTGCAATGTAAGCGTAACGGTAAGAGGAGGCTGTAGACACCGTTATTTCTCGTGCTGCTATTCACTTTATCTAGCAGTCTAGATTGCAAGCCTCTTGGGGACCAAACTATTCCTCGGGCATCCTCCACCTTCCTCACACCTTGCCTCTGAGCAACAGTTCAGCAACAAACAAAAAGGCAAAAAGCAACAAGCAATAAACAAAAGCAACCAGCGGTACACAGAAGGTAAATAATGGCTTTACTCTGACTGTAAAAAAATTACTGGCTTTATCTCCATTTTGAAGACAACAAATATATTTTCCAGGGGATTTATGTGGCTGGAAACCCTTGGTCCACTGGCTTCTCGCGTAAGGGCACAGCCTTGACAGTATTGGCAGTTGGCTTCAACGGCCCAAGTTTCTTAGATGAATTAAGAGTCCTACCATGTATCTCAGTAGGACAATGAGTGAAATCATTCTTCCCCACTGCTGAGTGCAATTTTACAGAAAAATATTTGCAAACAGAAAATGTATGTTTAGTCTGACTGAAGGAATTGATGATTTTGAAAGGAACTCGGATATGTGCTAAGGGAAAACGGGGAACCAGTTTAAATATTTATGTCAATGATTTTAAAGAAAATATTTTGTTTGCTTTCTTGCATTTCTGTACAAAGTGATGCATTTTAATATTTACCGAAATATACCCCTTCTCCATGTGGAAACAAAGCTGACTTGATATATCTTTCTGTATCTACATGGATGTAGGTGCAGCTGTGTGAGTGTCTGTATACATTCCCTCCTAATAATGTTTGAACTCATTGCCTGATTTCAAGTGAATTTGACAGAGGTCTCAAAGATAACTAAATTGCTATAATTTTTTTGTGTGTATGTCTCTGTGTTGTGTGTGTGTGTGTGTGTGAAAACAGGCAGCTGAGTAGAGAAAAGATCTTTAATTCTGCAACTAAAGAAAAGGTTTCAGTATGAACTCAGCCCTTATCAGATACCAGAGCATACAGAGCAGAGTGCCAGCCATAGATGAAGCTTCAAACGCTTCTTCAATCACAGGATACAAGTTTAGAAAACCTGCTTGTGGACCTATGTGTTTTAAGATAAGAACTGTCTAAAAATATTTTAGTCCCAACTGATTTTAATACTATTATTCTTTTTTTTTTTTTTGGGGGGGGGACGGGGGACACCCAATTCCACCCAACTACTTCATGACCATTTTTCAGTTCAGCTAGAGACTGGAAAAATGCTTTATTTGCCAAACTGCATTCAGTGCTCTGGTTCCTGGGTTTGGTGCTCATGTTGTACTGCTTAGCAGCAGTTTTCACAGTCTGAAAGGTCTTTAGGAGCAAGCATTATTCCATCCGTTACAGAAAATACATTTTAGGCTTATCTTATCCTCTGGCTGGGATGGAAATCTGCCAGCCTGAAACATCAGTATAGTAAGAAAACCACTTTGCAGACACGTGCACAATGCCTTGCTGTCCTGGGCGCTGACTGGGGAAGCAAGGCCATGGTGGTGGTTGTGCCCCCAAGCTGCAAGGTGCACAAGGAGAACATATACTAGATAGCTTATTCTTTAAAGTGCCTCCAATGTTGAAATTCCCAGCTCACCTCAGAAATTAAAAGACATAGAAAGTCTGTGTGGCTTCTTCTGTAGGGAGGCTGCTTTGAATCCAGGATATAATGACAGGATCACAAGCACAGGTTTGTTTGAAGCATTTGTATTGATAACCCCACAGTTGTGTCTGCCTGGAAAAACATGCTTCCCTGTAAATGAATCGCATTTATTTTTCAAAAGGTAATCTTTCCCAAAACCCCAGTGTCATTGCCATTCATTATTATTTGTAGTAAAAAAAAATATAGTATGCAAAAGACATTAGCTAATTGCAGGTAATAAGCTGTCTAAAAGAGGACAAAACTCACATATATCTGGTGTACAAGTGGAGGGTATAATCTGATAAAAATGCAGGGTATTTCTAATTTCTGTCTGGATATCTGAATGTAGATTATCAGTCATAGTCTCCCAAAAGGGACTGGTTTTCAAAAGAAATTTCAATGACATTGAAATGAAATTCAAACAGACCATTCTGTTATATCCATGTGTATACACACCTAGAAAAACCTTCATACAGAATTTCTCACAACAGACAGTGATTCAAAGTGTCCGTGTTCATTGGAGGCCCATGTAGTACTGACTATTCCCGTATTAAGGCTGTGCTGCCAAGGCAGCTCACAGGCTACATACAACTTTGTGCTCACTATTAGGCTGTGGGTTGCTTCATGCTCTTCAGCCCAGCATGCTTTATGGATGGGAAGTGGCACAACCAGCAATAATGGCTTTTTTTGTCTCTAGCGCTGCAAAGTTACTGGTGTGTTATGGCTTGGTGAATTTCTGCATCTGAGAAGATGTTATAGGTCTGACCTAAAATTTGTGCTCCAGGAGGGGTGGAAAAAACCATGTGCTACCTTTGCGAGGACTGCTGTTGGCAGACTCCAAACCCAGCAAAGGTCTGCAAGTAACTGATTTTTCTTCAGTTCACTTCAGACATTGGTGTACCTGAGCTAAGCTGTACAAAAATGACTTTGAGTAGGCCTAGGCATGCAGTCATCGCATTTCCCAAATGTGGCGTGGACAACAGTCCTGAGATGACGCATTTTCTTGCCTTAGGGTTTTGCCCTTAAACTGAAACTTGTAAACAGATGAAATGCGTTTTCAAGCTGATGCGCGTGCGTGCACCATCCCTGCATGGGGAGTGGAGAGATCCAAACCTCCTTGCAAGTTAAAAAAAGATCATAACAAAAGCAGGAGAATAAAAACTAATGCAAATCCTTCCTTCACTTTAAATTCTTAATTCTCCTTAAGCAAGGAGAAAAACCCCCAACCCTTATTTACATCTCAGGCTGCTGTGTAAACTATAAGACCGTATCTGACTGTAAATACGGATTATCTACACACTCGAGTTTTCTCTCATTGTTTACGTGCTGTTTAAGGAACAGGGATCAGAAACACTAGGGAAAAAAAGGGAAGGGTACAGCTACACAGCCAGGAGACAAAAGGAAAGCAGTGAAAAGGCATAGAATAATTCCTCTTCCTCTGACTACTACTGCTCAGTCCTTGTGAAAAAAGGGGCTGGGGAAGGGAGGAACTATCAGCAGCTCCATCACAGCCGGGTGGAGCCAGACCACCAGGGAGATGGAAACTGGGAGGTTGAGAGCCGCAGCTGCCTTCTCGGGGAGGAACATCTGTGAAATCCTGCGCAGCAGCAGCAGGGGAGGAGGAGTGGGCACAGGCAGCAATCGTTCCCAGGGATGTGCTCACACAGATAACTGTCCCACTGGATGGCTTCCCAGGCTGCTGCAGCGACACTTCCCTCCCCCATCAGCGATGAGGCAAAGACCATCGTGTGCGACAAGCAATGCACGTGTAGCATGGCCTTTTCCTTCAGCATCCTGTTTCTTGTGATGCTTTTTGAAGGCTGAGCTGACCAGAATGGGAACAGTTCTTCCTGACTGATAACATGTTGTTTTGTTCTTACGTAGGGACTTCCATACCACTGGCACCTCAATGCAGAAATTAAACAGAGGATGGCAGTTACCTTGGAGCATTTGCCGTCACTTCATGACCAAATGTTTTTCTATAGGAAGTCGCTATCATTATACAGATGGGAAGAAAAAGAGGCGTAGAGCTGACAACTGGCTGAAGGGTTCACAAGTAAGCTTGGTATAGGCCTAGGGCACCAGCCCTTCTGGTGCACAAACTTATGACCTGTTGTCCCAGGCATGCCGAAATCACCAGGGATTTTTGCTCTTTGAATTCAGTTTAAAGATAGAAATAAGAAGGCTGTGGCCGGGGTCACATCCACACATACCTGAGTTTTATTCCACTCTCACCAAAGGGTAAGAACAGTCCCTGGCACCCACTGTTCCCAAACTATGCTTGGGCACTTCCTGGGAGAAAGTTAGTCAGACAGGCCAAAGGCATGCCAAGGACCCTGCCAACAACCAAACACTATGAAAAATAAGCCTTGGCCCTGTTTTATTTATCAGTGCCACTGCAGCCTTAGAAGCTAGAGCTGTAAAGGTACTTGATGTCTTTGTCTCAGCCCAGCCTTGTGCTCTTCTCACTTGTTTTCTAGATCAACCTGCTACCTTCTTTTATGGGCCAAAAATTCTTAGTGGGGACCCTCTTTACTATTTGTATCTCATAACTAATATACTAAGACTATAGATCACTACAAGCAAGAGGTCAAGTTCAAGAACAAACATAACACAAGATTTAAACAACATTATATCCTAAATTACGACATTGAAACCCCCTGTTCATTTGTTGCCCAACTCTACAAAGCTCTGCAGTACCTTTTCTACCTGAGTTGTGAGTTCCCTGATGCCAAAACTTGACATATGCCCTTAGAGTATCTCTTTTTTGCCATTGCCAAGCAGCTCCATGTTAATAGTATCGATATTTATTTTTTTATATAAAATAATCTATATTATAAAATTAAGCAGAATGTTTGAATATTGTGGAGCTGGTTGAAGTACCACTTATGGCAGGGACGTTAACAGTCCAATAGTGCTGGCATGGTACATCATACTGTACATCATCATCAAAGAGTGAGAAGGCACATTTGAGTGTACAGTCTCACCTGATAAACTAAGCCCTGGAGCGAAGGATTCCCTCCCTGACTGATCTCCTGCCACAGGTTTAAGCTCGCTCCCTGCTGGCTGCCAGCTTAGGAGATGTCTCATAATTAACTTGCAGTATCACATGCATGTAGCTGACAACCATTCCACAAAATGTCATTTCTATGACATGTGCAGGATACGGGTTGCTCCTAGGTACCTGCTCTTCGAACACAAGTACTTCAATACAGTCTTCTGCACAGAGCCCACAGTACTTAAGATGCAGCTGTATAAAACTCTTCACCTAGCCTTCACTGTGGACTGCTTCAAGGGGCCATCCAGCTTTCTTCTCTCCCCCCTACACTTTCCCACAGTCTACCTTGCACTGGATCTTATCCAACTGAAAATGAATCCTGTAAAAATGCAAAAATCCAGATAAACAAGCATTTGCTTCAGTTTGATGTGGGTTTTTTGACAGAAACCTGCAGTTAAGAGCAGAATAACATAATGAAATTAAATCTTTGTTCACTCTTACTGCTGTAATTACAGAACAAAAATATGTGCAGTGTCCTAAAGTTCAGTTGTCCTTATTTTTACCGCACTAGTACCGACGGTCCCAAGCAGCCCACAATTCTACTCTGTGGGATGTCCAAGCACAGGAAACAGCCTCCCCACACCTCCATCTCCTCTTTACTTCCCAAACAATGGATTGAGAAACAAAGACATAGGAAAATAAAATCACACAGTAAGGAAGTGACAGTGTCAGAAATGGCCTCTGTGCATTCCCTGTTTGATGTCAGTACAGCATCTGGTAAGGTAGAACAAGGACTAGCAAGAGGCAGATGAGGACACAGGTCCTGCAGGTGGTAAATCCTTAGCATCTCAGTCATACTAGTGGAGGAAGCCACAGAGCCAAATTAGAGTTGCGCAGAGGAATGGAGACCAGAGGGGGAGAACATAAGGACAGGATAACCTGTCTGGTAACTATATAGGCATGGAATAAAATTGCAGGCACAACTGATAAACTTAAATGTCAAATTAGGTAGGTGCCCAGTCACCTTATTTGCATTCCATGTTAATGTGACCATAACTACTTGCATACATTTGCCGAATACATATTTAAAGATGCAATTTTCATAACATGTCCCAGTCTAAATGGGAAGAGCTCAGGCTGACAAAGCAGCCAAAACTTTGAAATGGTAAGGGTTCATCTCTTCATCAGTAAAAAAAAAATTCTTAATGTCCAGTGATGACTGCATATTTCTGTGGAGCACCTGCTAGAAAAAGTTATATCCCGAAAAGAGCAAGCATGTGGAGATAGACAATGGATGTGTATTTGCTAGAAGACATTTTGTGTTGAGTTTATGTAGAGTATGCTAAAAAAACCAGAAGCTCAGTCAGAATTCACACAAAATCAGGGTTTATAAAACTTTTTCTTCATAACTTGCCTATGCGATCAGCTATTCAGAAAAAAAAATCAGCATCTGTTGTGATACAGCTATGTAGAACCTTGACAGAACTGTCAGGGAGAAGACATCATAACAATCTACCCCATATTAGCAGTGCTAATTATAATGACTCGGAACCTTTCGGCTGAAGCTCATGAAGAATTAAAACAGCCTTAAGGCACTCCATAAAAATGCTGGATATCCCGTACAGAGTTACTGAACTGTGCAACAGTTGCTCTAAATTCAGAATCCTGTTTCCAAAAGCTCGCCTCGCTCGACCATCTTCACCTAGCTGCCGCGGATCCGTTTCGGTGAGAAGCCGCAGGGTGGCAGCGCTGCCGCACGCTGCTGTGAAGCCAGGGGACTAACAGGGACGCAAAACCGGCATTAACAAGCAATACTGCCACTGATGTACTCGCAGCCGATTTGAAGTGAGAATCTGAAATAATTATTCTTGACAAGTGAACCTAGTAATGCATCTCAAGGATTAAATTGAATCTAGCAGAGGAAAACATCTTAACTCTGAGACTTAAAAATTTAAATTTCACACTGTTCCCACTATCCTCATTAAAGCTATTCTGCTATCACTTCATACACGGAAAGCGCATTGTTACAGAACCTCAATTTCAGAAAACTGTCAATACAATGAATACTCTGCACTACACGCATATAAATATACATATATATACTTTTCATATAAAGACTGATGTGTCTTTATAAACCTGAAGTCGACCTGACAACTTTCATTCTTCAGTCTGGGTAGTAGGTCCTTAATTGGCCACACTGCAACCACACTCTTTTGTTCCTGGGTTCCCAAGTGAAGTACAACAAACAGCTCTTCCAAGAGAAAATTTAAGTCTAGCTGAAAGGCAGTTCATCACAGGCTGTAGTCCCTACAGACAGCACAGGTGCCAAATTTGGAGGACTGTCCTGGACAGAGAGAAGCAGTGCCATCCCAGCCACCCCCAGTGTCCTCATGTCCCCTTCCTTCTCTCCTCAAAGACTGCACCACTGCCCACTTTGCAAAGATTAAACAAGCTGCAAATTGGAGGAGCGTAAAGCAGCAGTCTTACTTTAGTCATTTTAACATTAAAAGGACAAAAAAAAATGCTGAGGGCCACACAGTGCTTGGGACTATTTGAGGCTTCCCGATCACCTGCTCACATCTTTGTTTCACTTGGGGTCAGTAGTCTGCTCACACGCCAAGGTACCACAGTTTACTGCTGTGGACTATCCCTTCAGTACCAAACAACATTGCTTTAAATTTAAAAGAAATCTTTATAGCATTTGTAAAACAAGACGCAGTGACCAGAATCCTGCTGCAGTGCAACACGCATGTGTGCAGCAGCAGGAGTGGCAGCATGTTGCTGCTCTGAGTCCTAACTAATGATTGCCGGATTGTGCCAGGACCAGCACGACCACTGGGTTCGGTCAGGGAGTGCGCATGGAGCAGCCAAGCCAGCGGTCAAGTTGCGTGTAGCAAACTACAGAAGTCTGACGACGAGCAGCCTCACAGAAACACCAGGGACGTGCCACAAGCGTTCATGCCATCTGGTCTGCAAACTGGATCAGATCTCCTGCCGGGCGGCTGGCAAAGGTGCTGCCTCAGACGGTGTGGTTGGGATCAAGCCTGTATCAGCTGGCTAAAAGCCACGTACCGCGGGCCCACCGGCAGCGGGCGTGCAGGCAGGGGCTTCCAGGGTGGCCCACAGCCAGCCCTCCTGGTCCACAGCCGGAAAAATTTCACCTGACAAAAATTTCACCTGACAAACGCGCGGCTCCCCCGGGAGCTCCGAAGCAAGGCGGCGCCTCGGGGCCCTTTCACGACGGGCGCCGCGGCGCAGCTGAGGGTAAGAGCCTCCCTGCGCCCGGCCTGGGGCGCCGAAACTGCCCAGTTAGGCCGCGGCGGGGCAGCCCGGAGCCTCCGGCCCGCCCCGGGCGCTGCCGCCACCCTCGGCCCGCCGTGCCTGAGGGGGCGGCAGACGAAAGCGGAAGTGCGCTGCTAGCGCGGCGGCCGCCGCCCCCCCTTTCCTCCCCTCCCGCCGCCGTGACTTCCGGCGGCCGCTCTAGCCGGCGCCGCGTCTATGCCCGCGGCGCTGGGGGATGTTTATTGTCGCGGGGAGTCGGCCCAGGACCCGGAACGCCGCCGGGCGCCAGCGGCGGGGCGCCTAGCGACCGGCACCCCGCTCCGCCCCGCCCCGCCCCGCTCCGCCCGAGTGCCGCCGCCCGCCCAGCCGCCCGCCCGCACGGTAACGGCTGCCGCCCGCCGACGGGCCGCGCTCCTTCTCCTCCTCCTCCTCCTCCTCCTCCTCGCCGCCGCCTCGGGGGGCCGCGGCCCGGCGGGACCTGCAGCCCCTGCCCGAGGCGTCGGGGGTGCGGGGGGGGGGGGGGGACGACGCGGCTCCGCCGCCCGCGCGCGCCGGGGGGGGCCGTTGGGCACCCCCGCCCCCCCGCTACCGCCGTCCCTTGCCGGCTGAGGTGAGGGAGGCGGCGGGCGGCCTCCCCCCGCGCCCCCGCCCTGCCGCGGCCCTTGCCGGCTCCTCCCGCCGCGGTGCCGTTCCCCCCTCGGGGCGGGCGGGCCGCCCTATCCGGGAGAGGAAGGGGACGGAGCATCCTCCGGGGGAAACGGCCCGTTCCCCGGCAACCGGCGAGGCTTCCCCAAGGGGCACCGGGTGCCCCGCGCCCGAGCCCCCGAAATAGCGTGCCGGGCCCCGGGGGCTCTGTAACAGCCCCGGCCCCGCGCTGCAGGTAAGGAAGGGCGGGCGTGAGCCGGCGCTGCCGAGCGGCGGAGACCGGCGTGGCTAGGCCGCCTCCTGCCTGCGCTTTGTTTCTGCCGGGCTCGGCGGAGAAGTTTTCGGCCGGGGTTGGAGGGGAAACCAAGTGATTATTTGTTACCCTGAGTGCTGTGAGGGTGGTGCGCGCAGGGCTTCGAGTGAGATTCCCCGGCAGCGTCCATAGAAGAGCCACTTCTGTTCCCGCGGTCCGGCCGTGCAAACGGGAAATGTTTGACCGGGAGGGGGGCACGAGAGGCTTACCTGTTGTGTTAAATATTTCGTAACGGCGAAACGGATTTTTATTTTTCTGGCAATATTTTATCAAGTTGGAATGGCCACCTAGCCTGTCAGCCCAGACTTTTGTCATACTTACGACAACGTATCGTAAAGACCGAAAGGATTGTTCTTAATGCTTGGCATTCGACTATTACTGGGTGTTATAAGGGAAAGATGGCACGGAATGGGATGCGAGCGACTCTTGCTTTGAATATGAATGGACTTTTTTTTGATGAGAAAGATTTGAGGAAAAGGGCCTGTTATTAATTATTTAAAAATACGCTTTCTGGGCTTGTTCTGTAAACTGTTTGGCTTTATTCCTGCAACTGGCTTTGTGTTGGCAGACCGCAGGTCCGCAGGGATGCAATAGGCTTATCCGAGAGACTTGACAGCAAGATTGGGCATTTGTGTCCTACTTGCTTATGGCATAACTGGTATCATCATTCTATATGCATTGGTCTTAATTGGACAAATCCCTACTTTGACAATGGTTTTATGCGTATTTGGAAATTTTCTCTTTCTTCAAAATACATTTGTTTCATTCTGTGGGAAATAGTCATGACTGTGCAAATCTTGAAAGGTGAGAATATTAGCTTCAAGATGACCTTTTGCTTTAGGGACAATTTAACTTGCCACTAGAGACAACAGAAAGTAAAAGCATGCCCTGCTAGCTCACTGGCTGTACCTAAGAGAGTTGTTCAGACCAGAGGATTTTCTATACAGACAGTAGTAGCTACGTTGCTCTCAGTTCTGGGGAGTCATTCACCTGCCACCATGACTGTATATTGTATCTAAGAATTCAAGCAGATTTCAGAGGTCTGTCACCTCCAGCGCTTCATATAGACCTCTTTTCTGAGGGGCCGAATGCAAATCTTAAAAAACGCACCTTCAGTGGAAGGATGTAAGCGACTTTTCCTTGTTCCTGATGGGCTTTATTTTGTGCGTTCTCTGTTTTCATGTGGAAACCTCGTATGGAGGAGGTTACTGTTAACTTCTTAAAAAATGCTTTTGAAGCATCAGTTTGATGAATGCCTATTGGCACAGTAGTGACAGATAGCCCTTCAGCTGGGCTGTTGGAACTGTTTGTGGGGTTGGTCAGTTGGTTAGCTGCTCTGGAGCAAGGTTAAAAATAACCAGTAGAAGTTGCTTATACTTAGGCTGCTGGTGAAAAAGGTGTTTATTAAACTGTTCTGACATTAACATAACCATTGTTAGATACCCCCATCTACCTTTACAGCTCGGAGTTTCTTGGATCAAAGGTAGCCAAAAGCTTAAAATAAGACTTTGTTTATATACCCCATCCTAAGAGCCTTTCCTCTCTCTTTGATGATGGCGGTGTGGTTGGTTTGGTTTGGAACTTTTTGAAGACAGAGAGCGCTGGCTTTTTTTAGATTGTAAGATTTCAGTGCAGGGTGTTTGTCTTCATGTGTGTTTATACAGTATCTGAAATAGTATGGCCGTGGTCCTAACTGGGGTATGGGTATGGGTAATGCTTTGTTAACAACTTGAGTGTTCATTCCTTCCTCTGAAGTATTTCTTATTCTGGGCAGTTTCTCTAGTTTCAGTGTAGAATACATTACTTTACAGTGTCAAATACCCTTGAGGGGTTTTTTGTTGGTTTTATTTTCATGTTCTTTATTATGCTTTATGCATCTACTTTTTTTTCCCCCCTTCCTCTTTTTTAATTCTTAGGGTAATATTCCAGATGTATACCTGAAATCTGTGTTGAAAAGAAAGAACAAACTTTTAAAATTTCCTTGTTAAAATAAAATAAAATAATACAAACTTTGCAGAGATGTATTTAAGCTTTTTTTCTCTGTTGGGGTAGATTGTGTTACGCTGGTGCAAGAGACCTTGAAATCAAAGTTGTCTAGTTTCTTGTGCTGGAGAAAGCCATAATCTAAAAGAAATGCTGCACATATAGACAGGTAAATGATTTTATTTTCAATTTTAGCCTGTTATGAAATTAACATTAACTGGAACAATAAAATTTTAGAAATGACATTTAAGCTGCTAAAATTCAAAGATTCAGATGAGAGAACCTTTGGGCAAAATTAATCAACAAAACCTAAGGTGAGCTCAGTAAAATCAACTTGGGCATTTGCAGATCCAGAACTGGAAAGAACCAGATGTTTGGTTTCTACTCGGTCCCTCTGTTCTGCAAGTGTAACTGCATAAATATGGAATAGTAACTGACTTGTATGTAAGGCTGTTGCTTGATCTCAAAATGTATTTGAAAAAGCATGGGAGCATTATTTTCCCCATTTTGCAGATAGGAGACAGAAATGCAGAAATTCAGGTTTTGGGAAGTAACATAATGGGTCAGGGCTACACGGTAGGGATACAGTAGTGTGTATCAATAGCATAGAAGACAAGAGAAAACTGGGAAAGAGGAGGATCGGAATGTTGTTCAGGACTCCTGTGTTCCAGCTAGTCATGCTACTGGAGATACATATAAATCAGAGCTTCTGCTCACATGATTCCTATGAATTTGGATTTCCCTGAGACTTCCCAAAGAAAGGTAGCAGGATGTCTTTTCTCTAGATTTTTTTTTGTTGTTGTTGTCAGTACAGTGTGAGACATTAAAATTAACACTTAAGGCAGATATTGCAATAGGTTATGCTCACTCACTGCTTGGACAGGAATATCCAAGTCTAGAAACATTTTGGCTTCCCCAATATTTCTAAACCATGCCTTGGAAGAGGTTAACATTGTATTCGTATACTAAACGGGAATGGGTGTATTCAAAATTGTTGACACTTAGATTCAGGTTCTCAAAGAACGCGGGTAGTATTTAGCAGCAGCAAATAAAGATTTTTCTCAATACAAATGAGAAAAACTTGGTAATTAATATTTGCAACATTCAATATTTGAGTGAAAATTTTAACAATGAAATGCTTCTGTTAGATCAAGTAACATTAAAGTAGAATAAAGGCAGTTTTCAGGATTTTTACGCTGTATTCATATACTGCTGCTCTAACAAATTATGTCCCTTTTTAACTGAATGTCACAAAACATAGTCTAGAATATTAGCTACAGCTGAAATTAAATTTCAGATTAAAAAGCTCCTCCCTAAATATCTGTTGTCTTGAACTTTCACAACATGGCTAATGAAAACGGGGGCACACTTACTGTAATGTTGTGTAATTCTTCTTCCATTAAAATCTATGCAAGTAGATTGTATTTCTAATCAAGATACACCATAATTGCTGAAAACATCCTTACTGACAGCTCCACAGCATATTAATGTTCTTTTTTTCTGGTAGATCCCCCTTTAATGATAGATCTTTTCCTTTTAAATAGTAATTTTCCTTGCTTTCAACCCCTTTTTCCTTTGTTCTTAATGAGCACGTGACTTTTCTCCCCGGATCTGTTTAAGACAAGCCATCAGAGTTTTATGGGGACATTTTCGTACAGTATTATGGTTTGCTTAGAGGTTAGCAACCTTTTAAGGGTGTTATGCATAACGATGTTATTCTTTCAGAATGTAGAGATTGAGGGTACCAGTAGAAACTTGCTGATAATTGGGAGACGCTGCTGATAGGAGGTATCTTGTTTTCTTACATGGCAATTGTTCCTGGGTTCCAGTAAGTGAACTCAGCAAGAGCCAGGAGTTGGAGCCAGGGTGGAAAACAAATGCCTCTCTGAAGATGCCATGGGTTCCAGCTCCTTGCTCTGTGCTGGCCCTGCATGCATGCCATTCAAAATCTGCACATGTGCTATCTTTGGATCTGGTGCCATAAATTGCTAACCCAATCTGTAGTAGTCCATCAAAACCAGATGGAATAAGTAATTTCTAACTTTGAGGATTCATATAATTTCTGGTTTTAAAAAAAAAAAAAAAAAGATCTGGGAATACTAATTAGTTACTGTTTGTTCTCTTCTTTGCCTGCTTTCCCCCTCACCCCCACACGTAGCCTTTGGTTTCTCTGGTTTTCTCTCACTGTTCCTGCTGTTTTTTCATCTCTTTTCTGTGTTATTACTCGTCTTACCTATTCTTATATTAGACAAGCCAACAATTACAGAATAATTCTTTCGGCCGGGAACAAGCTGTGCGGTAGAAGCAGCAACCATCACAGCAGTTGACCCAGTACATTATGTGCATCTGCCTTGTAGTTTATTACTTCTGTATTGTCAGTGAGTTCTAGTCAAAGGTGCACCTTGGGTGAGTTCTCAATTAGAGACTGTGGCATGATGTATAGGAGGTCGTAGTCAGATGGAAATACTGATAATAATGTTAATTTTGTATCTTGAAGATTTCTGATATAGAACATAAGGCCAAAACATTTAAAGTGATATAAATGCATTACAGTCTGTTATGTATATTATTGTTCTTGATGCATAGTCTCCTGCTTCTTCCATGGCAGTGACCATGTAGAGCATTTCATATATCTGGATTTTTAATTTGATTTTACTCTTTGCTTTCTGTTGTGTTCATTTTGGATTAAATACTACTAAAATTTTAGATGAATGGATCAAGATAATATTGCCCCTATCTCTTAGGCTGTGGTCTACTTAGTCTACTTCTCTTGGAGTAAACCTAAGTTTTTTACATTCTTCTACAAAGAAAAATTCTTGAATGAACTACAATATTTTGATATGTCCTTTTCACTATATACCAATGTTTTTACTTTTTTTTCCTCTCCTTTCCCCAAATACTTCACCTGAGATTTGTTTGAGATGTCTGCTCTCTTAGCTTTGGTATGCTTACAGAAGAGATGTTGGGCAGTCTTGGGCTGGGCTAAGCAGTAGCCCAACAGCCCGTCTCGTGATCCTCCTCCCCCAGTTGAGGTGTGTGTTAGGAGTATCACCTTCAATGTGCACAGGCAGACTGGATGCTTCCTGGCTGCCTTAGGTTTGCTGTGCGTGCACTGTGCGGTCATCCTGTGCCTTCACAGGTACTCATGCTTTTCCTCAGAAACACTGGATTTTACTCTGCACGTACAATACGTTCATTCTATGCAGTGTGAGCAGTGTGGAAGGGGGTGAGAGGCCACTGTGGCTCAGCCCAGGCTGTTGCTGCCACCAGGACATTCTGTATAGTTCGCATTATGCTATTGTATTGGGAGAGATGGGCCAAGAGTGCTGGATGGAGTTGGGAAAGCTGTGGTAGCAGTCTGTCTACAGGCTGCAGTTTGTGTAACCCATGTTAGTTCAAAGTTATTCAGCAGGCTCGTCCATTCCAACACAAACATCAAGCTGTTCAGAATTATCAACTTCAGCAGTCAGACAAGTGCATTTTCCTGAGGTGTCTAATGACATCCTCAAATGAGCTGAGGAAAGATTATCCACTGGAGCTATGGAAAAAGTTTCAGTAATCTTTACTGTGTCCCAATATAGTTGGTAAGAGTTGTAACATATTTAAGAGTTGTTTAGATATTTTATACATGTATATGTATACACACTTTATTTCTGTTAAGTCTGGCAACATGGCTTCAAACAAATAACCTATTTTCCAGCATACAGGATGCAGACACCCCCCCTTCCCCACACACAGTTAAATGAGTCAGAGTGTAGTCACTTCTGCTTCTTGTCTCATTTAAGGGACGAATATATACAATGGCATTAGTAGGCAATTTTCTACTGCTGTGTTTAATTTTATCACTTTTGTTTCTCAGGATGTGGTCTTCATGGTGAGCTGGTGGGAAAACTGAGTTGTAAATCACCCCAATGGATGCGGACAGTGATGTTGCATTGGACATTTTAATCACAAATGTAGTGTGTGTTTTTAGAACAAGATGTCATTTAAACTTGAGGAAGATCGCATTAGAGGGAGCAAATGTGATATACAAGCGTGATGTTGGGGTAAGAAATTCAACGTGCCTCAATTATCTATTTTTACGAATGTTCCTTAAGCTAAACATTCTTGTGTCTGATATCTGTTTATGGTGGATAGAGAAAAGCATAGTTTTATTTCTGTATTTCTGTCTTGATAGGCATTTAGTCTGTCATACACTGAACTTATAGTAAGGGGAGTGGGTAAATATTGTCTCAGAAGACTGCAACTGTTGAGGTTACTAGTGTGTATAAGGCATGTGATGAGACATCTTACACCTCAGGGTCTGTTTTTGCCTCCCCAAATTTGACGGTTTTGTCAAGAAAATATATGCTGATAAGGAGTCAGCAATGTGGGAGTCACTGTAAATAGAAAAAAAATAGCACAATGCTTGTAGCTTTCAGCTTTTTATTCAGAGGAAAATACCTTCATTTAATCTATTTCGTGAACGCTGAATCACTGGCTGAGATATTCCACGCTTATTTTGCTCTTTTGAAGAGCTGTTTCTTTGTTTGTTTTTTTAATTACTGAAAGAGATTAAGGAACAGTTCAAGGCTATCAAAAATAAAGGAAGTATTAGTGTAACAGTTGATTTGTCTAACAGTTGATTATTTTTTTTTCCCCCAGTATGAAATTGAACTACCACTAATTCCCAATTCTTCCACTTTTTTTTTTTTTTTCTTTTTAGAAAGTATTAATGAAGCTTAGGAAGCCTAGGATTACCGCCACAATTTGGTCCTCAGGAAAAGTTATTTGCACAGGAGCCACAAGGTGAGTTCATGAAGACTCTTTCTCTAGCTGTAAATTCTTGTGTATTTTAAAATAGAATGTTGTAAATGAAGAAGATGGCAAGAGGCAGTACTTGCCACTGTTAAGATTCACTTATACAGGATCACACATAGATCTTTGCCAAGCTACATATTTAGGAGCAACTTTTCTATATGAAGTGTCTGCCTCAGTGTCCTGGTTTCAGGTGGGGTAGAGTTAATTTTCTTTCTAGTAGCTGGTATAGTGTTATGTTTTGGATTCAGTATGAGAAGAATGTTGATAACACACCGATGTTTTCAGTTGTTGCTAAGTAGTGTTTAGACTAAGTCAAGGATTTTTCAGCTCCTAATGCCCAGCCAGCGAGAAGGCTGGAGGGGCACAAGAAGGTGGCACAGGACACAGCCAGGGCACCTGACCCAAACTGGCCAAAGGGGTATTCCATACCGTATGATATCATGCCCAGTATATAAACTGGGGGGAGTTGGCCTGGCGGGGGATCACTGCTCAGAACTAACTGGGCATTGGTTGGCGAGTGGTGAGCAATTGCATTGTACATCACTTGTTTTGTATATTCCAATCCTTTTATTATTATTGTCATTTTATTATTGTTATTATTATCATGATTAGTTTCTTCCTTTCTGTTCTATTAATCTGTTATTATCTCAACCCACAAGTTTTACCTTTTTACTTCCTATTCTCTCCTCCATCCCACTGGGTGTGGCGGGAAGTGAGTGAGCAGCTGTGTGGTGCTTAATTGCTGACTGGGATTAAACCACAACACTCAGACTAAGGTGAAATCATAAGCAACATCAGTTTAGCCTTCTGGGAGAGCAGCAGGGAAGACTACTTTATGAAGAACATCCTAGAGATTTAATTTGAGAACTCTTTAAGAATTCTATGTTTTTAGTCAGAACTTGAAATTTGGGAAGGAATGACCTTTTTTGAGGGATATCTCCTACTCTTTCATGAAAACCCACCTGAATTTAATCAAGTTGTACAGTATTGAGGGACTGGAAAGAAGCAAAAGCAGGCTCTCAGTTCAGATAGATCTGAGACTTGCTAAACTCTTAACAGCTGAATTCCTTTAAGATATATCTGCATTATGGAGTAAGGATAAGGTACGATAGTAAATTTGCATACTTTCTGTATATGGTCTCTGTCTCAAAAAGGAACGTGATTGTTTAGGACGTTAACTCCAGACTACCTGTGATCGTATCTGTTTATTAAGTATGTATGATCAAAATATGTCTCCCACTTCAGCTGGAGCCAAGTGCCAGGATATTCTTCAAACAGGGTGAAAGGACTCCATTTGACTATCTAGATAGTTAAAATGTAATACATACAGTAGGATATAATGAAGGCTGTCCATGTGATCATGGTTCATGTGCTACATAAAACAGTTCACCTTGTAGTCTGAGTAGCTATTGTGGTATGTGTGCACACAAATATGTACTTTATTTCTGTTAATGCTAGATTCTTTTCTTTCTCCTTTATAGTGAAGAAGAAGCTAAATTTGGTGCCAGACGATTAGCTCGTAGTCTACAGAAACTAGGTTTTCAGGTAATTCTAATGAAAAAGGACTTGTATGACTCAAGCAATGCTGGTAGTCCATTTTTTAAGAAAGAAACAAATATGAGGGAGCGTAACAATTTAGCAGTGAGCATGTTTTCGTTCAGATGTCCCTTTTGTGTCGGCATACGTTTTCCAGATGCTGACTAAAGAGAAGCTGTTTTATTTTGTGGATTTGAGTTTCATTTGGCAGCTCAGAGAAGTGCTTCTTCACTGGCTAATGAACAACAAAATTTGTTTAATAAATGAACCACCCACAGATGTTTCTTGGATAGAATTTAGAGTATCTTGAAAGATTTATTTGGAAGGAGTGCTGAAGAGTATAAACCTAACTGTCATTTGAACATAGTTTTCCCTCATTTCTGATGGAATAGCAGATATGTGTCCATCTTGTTAAGGGCAAGTTTGAGCCTCTAATTAAAGAGGAGACAAAAAGTGCTTCTGCACTGTCAGGATGCACAGCAAGAAACAAGCCAAATAAAATACTTAGAACGTGAAACCCCTCTTTTTTTCTGGGCTTGGGTTAACATTACCAGTCAAAAACACCACTTGCATTTCATAGTAAATGTTGAAAAACGGCAACATGAATGACTTAAAATTACACATTTTAGTACTCTAAAACTTCCTGGTAGTCAGTTATGCTGTTTACCCACAGCTTCAGTTTACAGACAGACAATTACATAGACACAGTGGCTGTCCTTTGGGAGGGACAGGCTACCTTTGATTGTAGTACATAAAGGCAGTGGTGATGGGCTGTCGTGGTAGTGCTGCATCAGACCCAAGCAGAATTTAGACACTCTTACTGTTATGAATGCATACATTAGACCCATCCTCTTAAAGTTGGAATGGAACATTAAATCACTGAGGTGAACAGTGCTTCCAGGGTGGACACACCAAGTTTTATAATAAAGTGAGTGGTTTAAGGGGAATATATTTTGAAGATTAAATTGACAGTTGACCTTTTATAAAGATAAGTTGCTGCTACTGGTAGTATTCTTCTAAAAACTTTTGACTAAGTAACAGTCATTTTAAGTTTAGGAAATCTCAGAAAATGAACAAAAGTTTATTCAGTGATATTTCCAACACTGACTTCTCAGCAGTGCAGTTGTTTGTTTAGGAATTGTCCATTGACTATTTTATTGTCATCTAAAATGGCTGTGGTAAAGAATAACTGAAAGCCAGTAGTTTGAGCTGGGTTTCAGAAAGTAATGGAGTAGAAAAACAGCTTGCTGTACTAGCCACTGGAGATTTGAAACAAAAAAATTTTCACCTTTTTTCTTATTCTTAGCTTTAATAAAAATGGTGTATAGCAACAAGGCATTAAAGAAGTTTTCAAATTGTGTAAGATTCTTGTAACAATGAAATCTAAGCTTTTTCTCTGCTTATTTTGATGTTGCATGAGCTATTTAATTTAGTTTATTTTCAATTTGATGGTGTTTAGTACAGCAATATGAGTTGTTTCTGTGTCTCATTCTTAAACTGTGCTGTAACCATATAATACAACTGTGAAGTGTCTAGTTCAACAGTTACTGTACCACAGAAGGATAAAGTAAGTTGAGTCCATTAAGTACTGTTTAGATTCCTATTAGAAATGCATCAATCACAAGGTTTTAATTTTGAAATCTCATCAAAATATTCTAATTAGTATTCTAACTTTTTTTTTTGCAACCCATACATCTGCCTCACTGTAAACTGAATTTCTAATGTCTTTTTTTTCCTCTCTTTTGAAAAGGTAATTTTCACAGATTTTAAAGTTGTGAATGTTTTAGCAGTGTGCAACATGCCCTTTGAGATCAGATTGCCAGAATTTACGAAGAATAACAGACCTCATGCGAGGTACAGTAGGATTTTAAAGAATTATAATCTTGGCATACTTCTTAAGCTTTTCTTTTTCAATTCTAGATCTATAATTTTTACCTTTTATTTTGTTTTCTAGTTATGAACCAGAACTTCATCCTGCCGTGTGTTACAGAATAAAAACTCTCAGAGCTACCTTACAGATTTTTTCCACAGGCAGTATCACAGTTACAGGTATTTTGATGTCAAAAATAAATATTTAACTTGTTGGGAATATTTAACTTTAGGGCCAGTAGGTTTAGGAAAGTAAGATGTTTGAAATAGTCAAAAGATATGGTGAAGGGATTTTGTTTCCCAGGACTAGCACCTAGTTTGTTTTTGAGTGAAAGTGCCGAAAGAGTTGTAGAGAAAGTGTTATTATTAGTAGGCTCAAAAATTACTGGGTTTTATAGAAACAAAAGTGAGATAAGACTTAAGAATGCAGGTATTTATTGTTTATTTGAATTTTTTCTTTTTTTTGTCTTCATAGTGCTGTAAACTACACTGCATGTAGCATTAACATCCCTTTCATAAATACGTTTCCAAACTGGAGATTTATGGAAATGTGTAGGATAGCATAGCATTTTGTCATAACTGAACTTGACCAATACTTGCAGTTCTTCAGACTTGTGCTCTTTCTCTTAAAGCTCAGCTGAGAGAGAACCACCACCTGAATCACAGGCATTAGTGATTTTTCCCCATGTAATCAGACATATGATTGTCCTGAGTCTTGAAGATACCATGCCATGGTTTTTTTTCCTCTCTCATCCTAATTTTTGTTTTCCATTCTTTGTTATGTTTGCTTGTGAGGTGTCCACCGTAGGCTTCCAGATACGAGAAGCCAGTTTTTTTAGAGAATACCCCTTAAAATGGTACAGAACCAAAAAACATCACTTTAGCGGGAATTCTGTCTTGTGGTTGTTAGAGCTCAGCTACCGGTTCAGAAGTTGGGTAGGGATTTTTATTTTCACATCTTAACTCCTTAACAAATACCTAGGTTTTAAAAGGAACACTTCTCACAAGATATCGGGAGAAGTATTTTTCAAAGAAGACTCCATCAGATTTGGTAATCTGAAAATATAGGGCTAAAAAGTATTTCAAGATAGCAGTATATGTTCTGAACAGAGCAACTGGTTTAGCCAAAACCAGAAACTAAATTTAAAATAAATAAGAAGCTTGAGTATCACTGCAGTAATAAAAGGCTGTCAGCGTGTCTTGTCAGCCTCCTAATGAGTTTTAGCCTTTCTGTAAGATTCTTATTACTCCATATATGAGACAAAATCACTTTCATATTTCCAGAATTGTTCTTTCAAATATGAAGGCAAATATGGTAAACATCAAAGTTTTACTTCCTTCTGGTTTACTTGTTACAGTGGGTTTGAAATACTTGAGACCACTTTTCGTTTTGAAGCCTTCTGTTTTGTCTAGGCCTTTCTTCTAGGGAAAAAGAGAGTCCAGTCTTATGCTTTTTGTTCTAAAAATTTTTAAAATTACTTTTCAACCTTACTCTACTCCCTCTCAAGTGCATTCAGGTGAGGTTCTGTTTCACCATTCATATTTCTGTAGTACTAGTACTTGTCATGCCACTAACTCAAAGAATTTTATTTGAGATACATAATTAGAAAAGTTATAAAAAAATAGGAAGGTGGTGGGTTTTTTTTAATGGGACAAGTATAAAAAGATTTAGAGTTACATTGAGAGAAGAAAAATAACTGATATGTAATCGGAAGAAGTATTAATTTTTCTTCCTCCAAAATGAGCGATGCGGGGGGGGTTGATTTGTTTTCTTCTCTTACACTCTCTGCAATGATGATCCAGTTTTTACACTTCTTCAACCCTATAGGGAGTGACTTTTTTTTTTTTACAAGAATGATTTGCCTACTCATACTCTCACTTTCTGAAGGCTTTCTCTAGAACTTGCTTTTTTTGTAATAGCGGACAAATTTAAGGAAGGTGCAATATCTGCCCACAAAGCAAGTATCTTTCACCAGGCTTGTTTTAGGGGAGTGCTTAATTCACAAAGTTTGAAAATACAGGAAGAATCCTATTCCATTCCATTTTTTTTCTGACTGAGCGTGTAAATTAAAACAGTATTTCCATAATTACTTAAATAAGTAACTTCATAACTTATTTAACTTACTTATGGTTTGGGGGAACCATTTTGAATAGTTCTCTATACTTGGAAGAAATTTTTGAAGTCTAAAGCAAGCTAAAAAACCACTGAGTTCACAGTTGTCAAAGCACCTGAGAAATTGCTGTTTTCATTTATCTGCATCACCAAACTTCTGTCCAGGATGAATTTCTTCTGCCATGTTACTGCTCGCTTATTTGGAATCTTAATTGTTCATTGCATAAAATGGTCTAGTACAGTTAGAAAGTGTCACTAGTTCATTCTTCCTTTTCTTTCCCCAAATGTTCATAGATCGTGTTAGATAACCTTCATATGCTTCATCCTGAGACAATAACCGTTCCCTGGCTTGCAGGTTTTGTCCTGAGGTGAATGGTGGTGCTATTTGCAAAATCCAGACTAGAAAGTAATAGTCTATAATTTTCAAATATAAAATAACACTGCTTGAAACATACTCAGGTTAAATGCAGCATTATTTAGCAGTAGTTTTTGTTGGTAGGTTTTTAAAAGAAGAGCTAAAAGTGGCTAGGCTTTGACTAATACAAATTCCTAGAAGATTAGCATAAGTAAAAGTATTTCTTTTACCTCTGCCACTCAGGCTCTGCCGTCTTCTCTGGGCTGACTTTTTAAGCAAGTAAATCAAAAAGCACCCAAGTTGTTATGAAATTAAATGACAGTATTATTTATTTGTAGTCTAGCCATTGACCAGTGTAGAGCATCTTGCAGATTTCATGCAAGAGTCTTTTCTTGTAAGTAAAAGTGATCAGAGGAACACCTTCTTAAGTTGGGAGGAATGGGGGAGAAATTATTTTTGTCTACAGTATAAAGTTGTAGTAGCTAAAAATATTAAGGTTATTTTAAAGATACTACTGTTTTAATTTCCATTTCCCTGATTTTTCTCTTCCTACTGCCTTTTTTTTTTTTTTTTTTTTTTTTTTTAAATATGTCTCAGGGCCAAATGTAAAGGCTGTTGCCAGTGCTGTGGAACAGATTTACCCGTTCGTGTTTGAAAGCAGGAAATAAATTTTATAATTCACCACTTGATGGTTAGGTTGCCTAACCAAGCACCTTTAAAGACTGCTGCACATTGGACTAAAAGCAAAAAGGAAAACTGGACCAACCATAGCAGAGGAATACAGACTCTTTTACTTGCTCATGGCTACAGTATAAACTCCAGTTCTTTTGGATTTTACTCTTAACAGTGCTGTATTGTAAAAACGGAAGTTTACAAGATATGAAATTGCTGCTTTTAAAAAGACATTCTATTTATTTTTGCAGTAATTTCTGTGTATTCATAAGCAAAGCTGTCACGATGTGCACTACCTTTAAAACATTATTTTTTTTTCTTAGTTTGAGCTTGTGTTTTATTTGTGAATAGTCTTTTACATTTTTGTATGCTGAATATTGGGCACCAAAGAAGCTGTAAAAGTTATCTTTTTCACCTGATGAATGTGCACAAATAAAAGTTTGGAAAATATTTCTCTTCATACCTGTTCTGTTATATTCCTTTCCCTTTTTCTATTACAGTTAAAATTGTATAGCTGCAAATTAATTTGAAACAATGTAAGAATAGTCTTTCGCTGATACTTTCTGTTTCTAATTGTAGTATGTGTAAAACTTTGTGCGTGGGTTAGATTGAAATCTATAGTAGTTACGTATGTTTATCCGAGGATGAAATTTGGTTTGTTCCCAGTTCTCTTAACTACATGCCAGACTTCAAGTATTTTCTTGCTGTTACATGAAGAGAAGACATTTCTAAATATAAAGGTCTACAGCAAGTGTTTTCCTATAGATGATGAGGAAATCTTATCAACTAAAGAAGCTACTGTAGAAAAACCAACTGCCTTGTCCACCTACTGGATACAAAAGGAAAAAAGTTACTATGTGAGCTTCGGTTTTCAGGAAAGTGGTGTTGTGCTTCAACTTGAGAAGATGGTATGGTCACACTAATCCAGCCCCAGCCTATTGCTGAAGGATTAACACAGACCTTTTCTACACTCTTCTTACTGTATAATATTTTCATGACAGGAGCTGCCAACAAGCAATGAAGCTTGATTCTGGCATGTATTATTGGTATTAATCTTGGACTTGGAAGCCAGTAGATGTTTCTCTCAGTAAGTGCACATTTGAAGCAGAAGAGAGGTGAATGCTTAAAAGTAACTGCAAATGCTACTTTTAAAAAGATACAATAAATATGTATAAATGTATGTATGTCTTTTTTCCCTATCTCACTGAAGAGAAATGTAACACTACTATTGTGTACTGCAGGTAATACACGGTCTTAGTGGGTGCTAAAAATAGTAAACCATGAGCTGTTACTGTACCAGAAGTCACAGCTGTGAAAGAAAGGTGGAAAAATATCCTGAAGAAGCAACTGCCTAGCATATTGTATTTAATCTGGCTGAGGGGATGGTATAGAAATTGGGGCTGTTCATAGTGACTTCATGCAGAAATTATGGAAAGGAGGGAATAGTATGGGAAACGCTCAACCAAACCCCTTGTGAACAAAAAGAAGCAACAATTTGTCACAAGCTTTAAGCAATATATTCATAAAAGCCCTTTTAAGCTCAGTGTAGGTAGGAAAGAGAGGACTTACAAGCATGAAATTACTAAGCTGAGCTCAACAGTCACAGAATTCATGATAAAGAGCAGGGAAAGGGATGCTTGCTATATGCAAGCTTTCCAGTTCTTATAGAAGATAATGTGGACCTCGGCACTCCTGACACTAATGAGGATTTTGTGAAAAGTCAGAGAGAGCAATGGACAAACCGTCATTAGGGAACATTAGTGTATTATTGTTACAATTTAAAAAAAGAAAAAGCAGAAGGTATTGAACAATGAACAAAATTGTAATGGGTTTTCCAGGAACAAAGTGTAGTCCTAAACTGATGAATGAGGATTTGGCCTTTATAACTACACTAGCTGTCTTAGATTAGGCTTGCCTCTTTTTCTTTGGGATCAAATTACAAAGTGCTTGAGTGCTACCAGTGAAATTCTGGAGCTTTTGTGAAGCATATGTGTCTCCTAAATTTACCTATGGAGAAAGAGGAACGTTCACTTTTTTCTTAGCACTGTCACGTAGTATGAAGTCTGCCTGTTAGAACAAAAATGGAACATAATAATGAGCTGCAATGTATTAAAATGGGAACTGTTTCTTTTCAAGTGCTGCTTAGATCCACGCTCGCAGTTTGAGGCCTTCGTAACAATCTGTAAGGGGGACAAAAAGCACACTACTAAACTTCCAGGGTAGTATTGAGAAATAATAATAGCAAATAAAGATTCCTTGAAATGTGTGCTCACCTATCCTAGCTCCAAGGGAGCCTCAAACAAATACTCTTTAAAACCTCTGATGATGAAGGGCATTTGGCAGTGTACGTTTATGCTCAGGGATGTCACTATTTCCCATCACTGCTCTCAATCAGTGGGTCCCCACCTCGGTCTGGAATAAGACTTGCTGCTGCTGCTTATGCATGCATATACCCACACACCCCCTTCCCCATCTTCAAGTTTGTCTTTGTTTCCTTTGCCGTGTTATGCTGTCTCCACCTAGGCTCTCGCTATCGACTCCTGCAGTCACGACGTGGACCTGAGGCCGGACAGCATGCCTCAGCGTGCTAGCTCTCGCCTCCAGCGTGAGGAGCGGTGCTTTGATTAAACTTACCTGTCAGTCAATCAGTCAATCAGCTCTTCCTCAATGGCTGTGTTTTCTAGAGCACTGTTCATCTGTCCCTGGATTCTCTGGGTAGATCCCATGCAAAACTCTGCACAGTGCTCAGCTGTGGCACTAGCAGCGCCATAAAAAGTTTATTTCACATTCCTTAAAGAGAAGGGTTGGTTCTATTTATACAACCTACTAAGGTTCTATTTATACAATCTACTAAGGGCTCCTTTTTGCAGTAGAATGATAACTCTGACTCATTGCTGGCTTGTGAGTTGTCATAGCCACTAGATCTTTTCCTGCAGTTTCTAGCTCCATTTTATTATTCTCTGACTTGCAATTAGCATTACCAGAGAAATTTGCACTTAGGCTTTCAGAACTGTGTCCTGCTTTTTTCGGACCTTTCTCACGGATTTGTGAAGCTCTGAATTCCAACCCAGTCTCTCCCAGTTTAGTATTGCCTGCAAATTTAATAAGCATATTCTGTAATCCAATCCATTGCTGAATAATTTTAGATCTGGGACAAATTTTTTTGTGGAGTGCTTCAGAGATGCAAGAATGTGATTTGTAAGACGTGTCCCTTTTTTCCCTTGTATTTTCATAGTTGATGAGGTTGTGATTGCCAGTTCTATGTCATCAGATGTGCAGGCTTTGTTATAAAAGACCAGTACAATCAGGGCTACATTTATAGGGCTATATAGGGCTAAGTCTGTAGGACTACAATTAAGACTACAGCTGATAATGATTTAAAATGCCCTTGACTGCAGCATCATCACCTTTTGGAGGTATCTGAAGCTATTATGGTCTCTGCAGTTAAACCAGTGTTGGAGCTATGCCTTATTCAGAAAGATGGTATTTTTACTTACTTGTGTATTCACTAAATAGCTGCACATGGGGCAAGTTTAGAAGAGCTCACAATGAACCCAAAACCTGTAAGGTGGGGAGACAATTTCTGTGGTATTCTCTGCGTTAAATTTATTTTTGCAAGAACACTCACAAAATTTATTACAGCAGAGGTTTGTTTGGAAAGCTGCAATGCTGACAAAGACTTTGCAGAAGCTTCTTTCACTAAATGTGGTGTAATAGAAATTGTAAGCTGGTATGGGCTGCATGTGCAGAATGTCTGCTATCTAGAGGCAATTATCAGAAAACAGTACCAGCCAGAGCAAATGGGGATGATATTGGAAATGTGGGTAATGCACTACCTGGTAAAGTCACAGATCAGGAAACGGATGAATTTCCTGTAATATAGTCATACTAAAAATACATTATATTACTTGATTTAATTTCAGGCACTTGTTAGTATAAGAATGATGTTGGTAAACTAACGGCATACTTGGAAGACTACCCAGAGTCACCTTAATATTTCTTGTTCTGAAGCTGATTTAGTATAACACATGATACTGATAACTGTCCTCCAGGTTAAACATGAAGCAGGTGGGGAGATTTCAGTAGACATCAATGCTAAAAAACTGAGGAAGGTACTAACATGCAGAAACCCAGCAAATGGTGGGTTCGGACTCTGTTTTTTGACAAGATCATTTTACAAGTGTTCAGAACTGATGGCGGAATGTATAGGTTTTATAAAAAGAAAATACCACTGTTGATCTAAGAAAAAAGCTTTACAGTATTAGCAGGTCCACCTGCAGCCCTTTTCTGGCACTTGAGAAGTTCTAGTTTCTTCAACAAATGCTTGCCAGGCTTCCAGGCTTGACACATACTCATTATGCAACACATGGCACTGACCATGTATCCCATGTTTTATTATTCTTTCCATTTCAGTAATAGAATGTGGTGTTTTCTCTAGCAAGAAGGCATCGGTATTTTTCAAAACTATTCTTTGCTTGAGTGTACTATGGTTAAAAAAAAATGAAATTCAGGCTGTGTATCAGAATGTGAGCTGATCCCAAAAGCGCAAAAATCAGGATGCTGAACTGAGCATTCCAAATACCCCCCACCCCCCCAAAAAAAAACCAAACCCAAGTAAAAAACCCCACCAAATCTTGTAGGTTTTGGCCGCGTCCTAGTTCTTCTCTCCCACTGCTCCAAACCCAGCTCTCCAGCTCTTCCTGTTTCACACTGCTATGAAACTTTTACGTGGCTGAGCTCTAACACGTTTGGCATCCTTTTCCTGACTATTTGTAGAAGTTACAGGAATACTCTTACCTTTGCCAATTCCTGCTGCTGCAGCGTGGACTGAACCGTTCCTGCTGCGGTCAGGGAAGCACAATGAGGCTCTTTGCTATGAGCTGTCTCCCATGCAGGGACCTCTTCTAGCCTGTTGTGGTTGATATTGGAACTGTAGACCTCAAACAAAATTCTAAGCAGGTCTTCAATTTTTATTGCATAATTCAGAGTAATAGAATCCAAAGTTTTCCATGTCTGTGGAAGCACCTGAGATCCAGGGTGGAATTTTAGCTTGGGATGGGAACCTGCCAATTCCCCACAGGGAATGAGAGCAAAAGGCTTCCAAGCTTACTGCTTCTGATGGGGCCTTCAGTCTGAGTCACCTGCGTCTCAGGTGTACAGCCCCACTGTCTGTCCGTGTGTCCTGGGTGTGCTCCGTCTCTCGTTGCTTATAGACTATGTCAAAAGGGCTCACATGGACCCTTATGAGAAGATTTTACTTAATCTTTGGTACGTTGTGTATGCCAAAACCTGCACCTTGCTGAGCCTTATGCATACTATGATAAGAATCCCTGAATGCAGCCCGGTCTCATAGTGCCCACGAGGTTATTGTGAGGACTGCTGGCTCTAAGATCAGGACAGAGAAAATAAGCCAGCCATAAGCTGACCTGCTAGCCAGTGGCCTAGCAAGTTAAGTGTTTTGCTTGTTTTAGATGACATGGGATCTGCATAGTTAAAAATCCTGCATTGTGATAACTATTTACCTGACCTTTGTACCAAAAGTCCAACAGGTTTTGATATTGGTTCCCTTAAAGCTTACGATACAAGAAGGTTGTGGTACAGACTTGGCCAGTAGGTTCCCAACCTGAGGTAGCTAAATGTCCAGTGACTTCTGGCAAATCAGGTCTATGGCTTCAATAGTTTCTTTTCAGGTTTTGAAAACATCCTCACTGTCTGAATAGATGTGCTCCTATAAATTTACAGTGCCAGTACCTAGAAGTGTGACCATGTAAGAATCTGATCAGAACTGATCCGCTCTGCTCAGAAGTATACCTAGATCAGCAAGTTACTGTTCCTTCAGTGCAGGACACAGTCACGTGATTTTTATGCTATGAGACAGCAAATAAAGTGGGATCATGTGCTTAGTTTGAAGTAGTATCTGCACTCCAGCTGACAGTGTCAGTCTTGCTTCCCCAATTAAATGCTGGAAGAAATGCCACTGTGTGGCTGCTGAGACAGCCAGCATGCTTTTAAAGCATGCTTTTTTCTTTAAACAAAGAGCCATTTATTTATCTGCTAATAAATATTTATCTACTGATCATTCTAAAAAAATCTATTAACCTTCTAAGAAAAAAAGACCTACATTCTTTGATGGGAGCCATACAGATAACCCTTTGTAGAGGCTTGTTGAGTAATTCAGGATACACTTGCTAAGCAATAACCAAGAATTGGATGTAATTTATGATTTGCAGTGATTACAGTTTCTGAACTCCCTTTGTGCTGCCCTGTACCACACAATTCTCGCTTTCTGAATCCAAAAGTCAAAGTCCAGTGTGCCCTGTGTTGAGAAATAGAATGATTTTGGCATCAACTCTCATACTGCCAGCTTCTAACTTTCCTGGGACTGGGAAGCCAAAGAAATCCTATCTCCTCTTCTGTGCAAATGTCCCCCCATTAAACAATTTGACTGTGTTTTTTTGGAGGAGTATTTCCTAGGTCACTGAATCCTGGCCCTCCCAGGAAACTGTATGTAAAGTTCCTCTTAGAAGCTGAGCATGCTCTGTGTTATAAATAATTAAGTTCTGATGAACAAGATCCTTTTTTCGAGTCATGTTAAGCTGAAGCCTATATTAATTCGTAAACAGTTCATACCCGGTTGCTTTGCACTAACATCATCCTTTACACTCCACAGTTGTCCATTTTTGCTCTATAGTGTTGTCTTCCCTAATATACTGACAGAGTGTTGTTAACCCTTTTCAGCCCCTTTTTTGCTAGGTTCAACAGACCTGTCTTTGGTGGGCTCCTCCTGTGAGACTCTTCCTTCTCCTTGGCACCCCAATCGTTCTTTGAACTCTTGTTGAATAGGGCTGACTAGAATCGTGCACAATATTCCAATGTCCATTCACCTCCTGCATGTAAGAGGTGAGTAACCTTAGGGGAGATGAGGGGGGGTGGTTTGAAACAGAGGGAGCCTAGACGTCCAGTAAGTTATAAACTACAGCGATCTTTAATGTTGGCTGTAAACTGCCACTGGAAGAAGCTCTACTAAGAAATGAAAGAGAGACTATCTTGCTTATAATAAAGATACCAAATGTCCCATCAGAGTGTGAGCATTGCTGAACTTTTTTTTTTTGTTTTTAATCAGTCTTTTGGTGAAGGCTGCTTGGATCGCCCCGGGTCTAGTAGAGCTGCTCTTTCTCTCTCTTGGCAAGTTCCACCGGCACCAGTGTCTCTCTGCGCTGGCTCATCCAGCACAAGGGGGTCTTCACGTATTTCCTGGAGAAGCAAAAAAACCCCCAGAGGTTTGCCATCGAGCACAGCTGGCAGAGCGCTCGCCCCGCTGCCTGCGCCCGCCACCGAGGGCAGGGCTGGCCGGCAGGACGGTTCTGCAGGCGGAGCACGGCCGGCCCAACCACCACCACCACCCGGCCGGCCCAACCACCACCACCACCACCCGGCCGGCCCAACCACCACCACCACCACCACCACCCGGCCGGCCCAACCACCACCACCCGGCCGGCCCGTCCCCGGGGTCGCCCCGCCCGGCCCGGCCCGGCCCGGCCCGCCGCGCTTCCCCGCCGGCCCGCGCGGGGGCGGCCCCGCCGCACGCTCCGCCCGGGCCGCCCTCCCCGGCCCCGGCCCCGGCTGGATTTATGTCTGTCTTTAAAGAGGAGGGAGGGGAGGGCAGGGGGGGCCGCGGGAGGACGACCAGAAACGCCAGTTTCGCAGTGCGGGAAGCCGTGACCGCTGCGACGGAGAGCCCGGGGGCTCCGGCAGCGCCATTAGCTCCGGGCTCTCTGCACTGCCATAATTGCTCTTAATTAGCCCGTAAACAACCTCCTCCAAGCCTGGCTGAGGTGCAGCGTACCCTTTAGGAAAAAAAAAAGTATTCTCCGGTAATCTAAAAACCCCAAATAGAGAATGACCCATCGCACTAGGCTGTTCACACGTTAATTACTTCTGCTGTCGAACAGTATGTGTCTTATTTTCAGTTTGAATATTTCTACCCGTGCCTTCAAGCCTTTTTCTCCGGGTGTCACTCGTCTTGCCGACGGGCAGGCTCTCGGCAGGAGGGAGGGAAGGAGCCTCCGTTTCCCCATCAAGCCTGGGTGTGCGGAGGGACCAGGGATGCTGCCTCGCCCCTAGCGAGGTGCCACCAGCTGTGGTGCGGCCTGACTTCTCACCCCAAGCCATCAGCCCTGCAAAAATTGGGTCTACTGAATCGTTTTCCCTGTCATTTCTTTATCCTTTTATTCATTATGCTGATAACTTCTGAAATGAGTCCAAAAAAGCAAGTAGCTGCTGTAGGAGCAGCTCTTTGCACAGACCAGGAGGGTGCTGCATTTTAAACACCAGGGCTGCTTAGGGTGTGGGGGTTTTTTGTTTGGTTTTTTTTGTTTTGTTTCTTTTTTAATGGCCAAAACCAACTGAAAAGACTGGGTCCAGCAGCAAATTGACAATAAAAATTGCCAGTTAATTTATGGTCAATGACACCTGCATTTGGAGATTGTAAGTAAACAGCATTTGTATCAGCAGACCATTTAATTCTGTTCTCCAAATTGCTGTGCTACTTTTGTTGAACGTATGTAATTCCAAGGGCCACCCTACTTCTGAGGGTTGAGAAAAGACAAGTAGACTCCAAAGACACAAAACCAGTCAGAATGGGTCGTATTAAAGGAGCCGGCATTCACGTCACCAACACTCTCTCCCTCTCATTGCTCTTCTACTCTTTTTATCTGATGAGGTGAGGACACAAAACTCATGCTGGAAGAACCTTTTCTGGGTATCAGCTTGTAGAGCCTACAGAGCCACAGGACTCAGTAAATGCACCAAAAAATGCCCATCTAGAAGAGCTATCAAAACTCACATAGGGCCTTGAAGTATTTGCAATAGAGCCTCTCTCCTTCCCTTTTTCTGCATGCAAACCAAGACACACAGCCCTAAATATGAGAACACAGTTACCCTCCTCTCCAGGAATGCCAGTCAGCAAAAGTGCAGAGGAGCCAGGTCTGGCTACAGGTGTTTCTCACAGTGGTGCTGGAAACCACCACCCCTTTAGGGCCAGTCTTTCAGCACCAACAAAATGTTTGCTTGGCCACTCAGATGAACATGTACAAAGCTCAAGCCTTGAGAGAATCTGATTTTTCCAGAAAAAAACCAGCGTAGTTTCCTTTCTTTTAGCATATGGCACTGAAAGGCTTTGTCCCTCTGGCACCTGGGGGATGCGGTCACAGACTCGGTACTTACTGTTTAGCTAGTTCCATGGATATTTGCTCCAAAGAGCATCCTTTTGTCTCTGGTATAAACACAATAACAAAAGCCAGGGATGCTAGGCTCATTATTGTGTAAATGAAGCACACCCAGGACAAGCCAATGAGCTCTACAAAGAGAGAAAACATGGTGTTTTTTAAATTTTCAAATAGTATAATTTTTTTCTGTTGCCATTATTTTTATAGGATACAGCCCCTAATGCACAGGAAAGTTAGAAAGAAGCTAGGCTGTTATTCTTGGCTCACTTATTTGTGCCTGGCCATAATTTGAAAAAGAAGAGTGGTTTCGCTTTTTCTAATACTCCTTATAAAAGAAAACTGATGAGCACATATTGACCCATTTAGCATGAACCTATTGATTTATTTTGCTTGTGGTCACTCTAGATGAAACAGTAAGTAGCCATTGTTACTGGTTTGTGCAAAGGCACCAGGGGTCACAAGCACCTCAAATTTCCACCTGTGTCTGGTTTTGTTGCACATTCTTTCATGGAGCAAAACCAAGCGTTTTTCACACTGTTGCAGTTGTCTCCAGCTAATCTTCCCTGTCTGTCAGTTCCCAGCACTTCCACTGCAAGTCCTGTGCCAGAAAGGGATCCAAGAGCAAACTCCTAATGGGGCCAGCGGACAACTAGTGGTTTCCTGAGCCTACAGTCCAGGGGCAGGTAGGTCCTCAGGCTGAGGGATGCACTCTACAGCCCCTGGGAAGTAAAGCATATACAAACCCAACAGGCTGCTGTAGCCCCCTTAGCCCTTTTCCCTGCTAAAGCTAAGCTGGACAGTTGAGACATTTGTCAGTTGTGTCGTGAGCTAAAAATTGCAGCTGAAGCTGCTAATCCAGCCAGTATCTTCTGCATCAGACACCTCAGTGTAGGTGCTGCTGGCCACCGTGCCCTCCACCTGTATTCATCTGAAGACAGAATTTCCAATTCTGCCTTTCTGCTGTAGACTAGGAACACATATTTGCTTGTAGTTACACTTTCATAAATCCAGATTAGATCCAGCTAAGCCAATAGAGTTACTGCAGCTTTACACTCATTGAAACTGAAACCAGACTAATGGCTACATGTGCATTAACAAGTAATGGGAGGGGATCTTCAGGTGAGACAGTTGATGCTGGGGACCTGAGGTCTGCACTATCTGGTTTGGGGAACATTTCCTTAGGAAGAGCTTTAGTCTGGTCCAAGGACAGAGCAAGTGTTGGCAGCTAGAGTGCATTCACTGAATTTTCTGGTTTGGTTTTGTCCCAAAGCTTGTGTAGTTCCAGAGGGCAGTTCTATGATGCAAACCAAAGTGCAGGGAGTGGGAACAACTGGATAATTTGCTTCTGAAGAGGACCCTTGATCTCACTGAAGTGCTAGTGTGGACAAAATGAGTTTGACCTGGCATATTTTTCCTAGTTTTAATCAGGATAGTACTCAGGGGTTTCTCTCTCTCTCTTTTTTTTTTTTAAGAAAAGAAAACACCAATGTAAAACCTATTTTAGTCTCAGATCACAGTCACTTTTGAATCCGTCTCAAAATGCTTCTAACAGTATGAAAACCACCTCGACTTTTTGTGGGTTGATTGCTTGCCTCCAGTGGAGAATAATGTAGAGTTGAACAAAACCTGGAATTTCTGTTCCCTTATATATTTTTATTTTCAGCACATATTTTCCTCAGAATAAGACTGAAAACTAAAATTTGCAAAACTTCTTATGAAATAAAATTAGAAAAAAATATTTGCCCATCAATTAATTTCAACATCAGCATTTAACTTTTTCCCTTGTTGATCATCACATTGTAAGTTACTATATGGTAGTCTACTTTCTCGCATTAAAACATGAAACATTTTTACCTTACAAAGATACCTTTTTCTAAAGGAAATTTTCTCAAAGCCAGGACCTTCCTGTGAAAAGGAATGATTTCAATGGGATTGTCTTTAAAAATGGTTGATCAGAAAAGCTGCGGTCTGATCTAGAGCAGAACTTCCATTGACTTCAGAAGATGCAGGACTAAATCCTAACTATTATGTGTTTTCAACCTAATAAGGCAATGGTGTTTTTAAGAGCTGAGGTTCACAGCCTATGGAGTTGATGTTCAAGGCGCTCTGATAGCCAGCACTGGGAGGCTGTAATTACTAGCGCAAACTTAGAAAGATGTGGTGGAAACGGTGAAGTTACACTAACAAACAGCACCTAAATGGAGATCTGAATTTGGCTCCTGGGGCATCACGGCTGCAATTTTAGCAATGTTGTTTGTATAGGAAAGATTCATTTTGCCCACTAGGAGAATATAAGCTTGGAAGGACACAGAGAAATCTTACCAGTTACAGTCAAAAATGTCAAGGAGATGAGGAGATTTATACCCCAGTTCATGCTAGATGTCAAAGCCATGGCCCGTCCTCTGATCCCTCCAGGGAAAATTTCACTCAGAACCAGCCAAGACACTGAAATAGAAGGGAAAAAAAAAAAAAAAAAGGATGTTGTCTTCGAAAGGGTGGCTTTCCTTGCTGTAAATTTAGGTAGTTCATGAATTCAGGTGAGGCCACCTGAAAGAATAAGGCGATATTCAGGGACATTAGGTTTGGGGGGCCCAAGCCCTGGAGGACCACCCATGCTCTGCCAGCAGTGTGTGCAGCAGTCAGCATCACCCTGGGGCACCATCCCTGCCCAAGTGAGCGGTGGGTGGCACCGAGGACAGGCAGCACCAGCACGCATGGAACTGGGGAAGTCAGCTCTGACTGCACATCTCTGTATGAAAGGGAGCTCTGACTAAGTAACTCTCAAGTGATATAACACTAATGGAAGTGGGGCAGCAAACCAAAGTAATCTTCAGCCTCAGAGCAGCACTGTGCATTTACGCCACCTTATAAATCAACCTGCCACACTGAAGCAGGTTTGCTATCCCAGATCTCTGCTCATATAAATGAGATTGCTGAGGTATAAATGGAGAGGGCCTGATTTTTTGCTCTTTCATATCACACCACACCACAGGTGATCTAAATGCTGGTGTTGCTAGCCCACAAAAACAAATTCAGACATGAAGAGCTAGCTGTGTAACCACCTTTATAGTAAGAGAAAAAAAAAAAAAGACAAAAAAAACCCCACTACATTTCTGTACCATTCCTGATTATTAGAAAACAGAAAAAAAACCCCTCCACCCTCTTTTTGTTCATAAGCACAATGCATTAGCAAGAGGTTGCTGCGTGGAGAGGTTGTGGGTTAGCAGACGACCAGCACAAGAGCAGAGAGGTACACATGGATGAACTGTGTCTTCAGACCCTTGAACGTGGCCATTATAAATTGCTCCTCTGTGATGTTGTTTCTGCAAAACGACAAAAGGGAGTTTCCTCAAGACACTCGCACTGGGCAGTCTTAAAGTTACATTTTAAAAAATAGGCTCCTGTATGTGTGAGTTTGTATCATGCTGCAATATCCCTTTGAATGCTTGTAGGATTCTCATACCGGTAAATGTAGAAAGGAGAAAAGTGCTGTGGAAGGAGACTAGAAAGGACCAACTGAAAGGGGGAAAAAAAAGCCCTGAGCCTTGAGTCGACAGAGCAGATTCGAGCAAACTCTAGATTTCTTTGTACCACAGATTTGAATTCAATAATGTTTTCTGGAGCAGACCCAGATTTCTTTTTTTTTTTTTTTTTAACTTTTAAGGAAAAATATAAACAGCTTCACTCCCACAGTGGGAGTGACCTGGCAGAGTGGCGATTTTATTCCAGAGAATCAAGACCGCATAGCATAGCAGCCTAACACTGTTATGCATACTCAAGTGGCGCACACTGTCGTAACACAGCCGCCATGTCTAACAGCAGCCATAGAGAGACTTTTTTGCTTTTTTTCGGACTTGGATCACAGCAAAGTTTAACACACTCACTGCTGACAAGACAAACACTGCTCTAAAGAAGTGCCCTGGGAATGTTCTGTGGGGTGTCTGCACACGAGGGGGGAGCAAAGAAGAAGAGAGCTGGCTTCTCGAGCAGGTGTTTTTCCCCGCCCGGCCAGCTAGCCCTGTGCCTGAGCACAGCCAGGCCCTGGCAATGATGGGGAACTCACGATTGTATTTTGCCCCTCCTCAGCATCAGGGCTGTTGAAACCAGTATCGTTAGTCACAGCCGATACAACATGTCACGACAGGGAGTGCTAGCCAAAATGCAAAGCAGCAAGTAAGCGAGATGCAAAGGAGCCCTTCTGGGTGCTGCGTGCACAGCCTGTGGAGTTCATCTCCATAGGATGGCCTGGCAGCCAGCCCTGAGCTCGGCTGGAAAAATGATTATACACTGAGACTGGCAAAGGGAATATTCATAGTCACATTAGACAGGATTAAAATAAAGTTTGAAAGAATTCAGACCCACTTTCTGCCAGGCATAAGCCAACCTCCAGGAATAAACTTTTTCTGTGGGTAGTTTGATCTGTATTTGCTTCTTCTAGAATCTTCTTGCGTTCAAGCAAGTTGCAGTGGCAGCTCAGAGGGGACCGAGCGAGGAGGATCAAGTCCCACATGCTGACACGGCATCCCCATGAGGCTGGGCGAGCCCTGAGCTAGATGAGCTTCAGCAGCGTTACAGGAACTGGGGGCTGGCTCACACCACAGCTGAAATGTGTGGCACTGGGGCAGCTCCAATATCATGCATTTTCCAAAGACGGAGTGGCCCTTTCAGGCTAACTACAATTTGTCTGGAGGTTTGAAACATACTGTTTTCCTGTTAAGAAACCAAAATACTTAAGGATCTACATCAGCCCCAATAGTGGTTAGCTGCTTTTGTATCAACCAGTTATTTAGTTCAGACAGACCCCACCAACACACCATGTCTGTTCTTCATGTCTGCTAATGGTAGCTACTTCCTCTGGCATGGCCCTGACCTCCGCTTAGCTGGCAAGGAGTGGATAGTCTTATTCCCCATGGAGAAAGAGCAGTTGTAGAAATCTGACACTTATTACAGTCTGTTTATTCCTTTCCCCAAGCTGAGGCAGTGATAACGATCGATTCTTTGCTTTTAGCACCTCGCTGGGATTGTTTTTACTATTTGTACATTTGCCAAAAAGCAGCAGCTGCTGTAGGTACGGCGGGGATGTGGCTTTTACTTGGGGAGCCAGTAACTAGGTTCGGGCTCCCATTCATAATGACTGCTGCTACCTTGTACGCTGTGTGCACACAGTGCTGCAGAAATTTAACCTGCACGCTCCCAAAGTCACTGCAAGGTCAACTATGTGCTCTGCCTTCACCAGCCTAAGCAGTGGCATTTTACAGGGGAAATCAGCCTATCCTTGAACAGAGGGTCCAAATACCGTCCTCCCCTGTCCCCGTCCCCCCCATTTGCTGTGTAATCTAACGTTATTTCAAAAGGATGCTGTGATAGTAACCACATTGCACACGCTCAATAGTTTTCAGTGTCTGCTCCAGCCATGCTTGGCTGGTGTTCGTGGAATGGATGGGAAAAGAGCTGATGCTCTCCAGGTCAGAGGTGGGTAAGAGATGAGGCTAAGGGCTCAGCATGAGTCTCAGTGCTAGATTAATCAGCTGCGGGATTTGTTCATGCAGTGGCTGCAGGTAATAACTTGCCTTTGCTCACCTGCAGTGCGTTGTATGATGACAGCAGTTAAGAAAAATTGTACAGTTGAATGGTCTTTTATTATGGTACAATCTAGAGAAAAGAACACCCACTGCAAATGCAGAAGAAAATATTGCATTGGATCAGAAAGCTTAACTGTTTCATTAAATATCGCAGAAACTCAGTGCCCTGACATTCCTTGCCCAAGTAGGAAGAGCAGAGGATTCAGGTATACAAACAACCCCTTGACCAGGATGGTGACTTTCACCTCTGAACAAAGTCACAGGGGCTGTAAAGGCAGAAAACAGAATAATAACGGAAGATTTCAGCTGCTCCAATTAAGGCTTAATAAATTGCATAATGGAGCACAGTGCTGGGAGTACATTTTAGATACCATAGATGATGGTTTCTTTTAGCACTTTGCCTGATACTTAATGAGAGTAAAAGCCAATCTTGCTTCAGTGCTGAGCAGGGGTAGTTCAAGATGTAACTGTTACAAAGATGCTCTGTTACATTGGTTATAACATTTCAAATTCAGTATTCTTGTAGAAATGGAAGAACCAAGAGCCTAGCACATTGTGTTTCAAAAGGAGAGCAGTATTAGAATAAGCCTTCTTTCTATAAAGACATTAAAAGGACAATCAGGGTAAATGCTTCAGTGGTGTTATGGAAAATGTTTAAATTACTTGATTAGAGGCTTAAAATACACATACAACCAAATACAATGAAAAGAAATAGCTCATCACAGATAAACAACTGAATGAAGAAAGCTGTTAGATACAGAAATATGCCTTCCATAAAGGCATATGCTGTGTCCAAACAAAGAAAACACAGTATAATTGCTGAAAAGTTACTTGCAATACGATCATCAGGCAGCCAAGTATTTCGAGAGTCTGCTGGCTGAGAGGATGAGAGGCCAGGGACGGAGGAGGTGACATGTGCCAGCATTGAAGAAAACATTCCATGAGGGTGGAGGAAGGTGTCACCCTGGTAGACTTCTGTACTGAGCTGCTGGCTGGAGCTAGGATAAAGCTAAGTAATCTCAGCTGGAAGAAGGAAAAGAGGATATGTATAGTGTCTTGAGGAAGAGTTGTCTAGTTGTTGCTGCGGAAAGCTGCGTCTCTGAAAGAGTTAAGGAACATGGGGATGGAAATGAATGAGCCACTGTGCTTTTCAGCTTCAGAGAGCGTTGGTGAACTGTCCTGGGATATAGATCAATAACTGTTTATAATAGGAAACAAAGGACAAGGCCAGTTTTCACAGTGGAAGGAGAGTACTAGATCTGCTCGGTATATTTCCAGATCTCTCAGGAAAGGGAGGTGAATGCAGGTGCAAAACTTACTGATGGTACAAAATTATTCAGGGTAATAAAAATGAAGAGGTATCATAAAGAATTGCAAAAGGATCTCAAAGTATTGAGTACTTTGAAAAGATGACCTATAAAATTCCTTATCCACACATGCAAAGTAACACGTAGGGAGAAAACCAGCCACCAGTACCCACACAGGCACGCCAGCACTCTCAGGGCAGAAGTGCTGGAGGTGCTGTGGGTAGTTCAGGGACAGCATCAGCTCCTGCAAGGCAGAGGTCGTGGATGCAAACAGAGGCTTGGCAATTATTAGGAAGGGAACACTGAATATGCCACTGAGCATGCCTGTTGTGCCTCTGTATTTGTTACGTTGCATGCAGATTTGGTCAACTCAGAACTAGATGAGCCTCGGAGAAAGGTGTGTAATGGACTCTGCAAAGAGCAATTAAACAGACGAGGACTCTTCAGCTTAGATAACGTACAGCAGAGGGAAACAGAGCTGAAGTGGAGATGAACAAAGGAGAGGTTTTCATTACATTTTTAAAGGCACAAACCAGGAGAATCCAAGTGAAGTTACCAGAGTCAGTAATTAGGTGAGGCAGGACGACATGCTTTTTCAGACAATGCGTATTTTGACTATGGAACTCAGTTTCACAAGATACTTCAGATGTGAAAAATATTAATGGGTTAAAATGATTAAATGCTGAGTTAAATGATTAAATGGGTGTTAAAACATTATTTCTCTATACGTGTGGAAAAAGATCCATTGAGAACTATTGTTCACAATAGTAAAAATAAATCCCCAACATTTTTCTTGAAGTTTCCTAAACTATGGATAGGCAGAAGGACGTGCTGTGCATGCTGCATGGGCCTTTTCCTATGTATTTTCCCTCAGCGTCTGCTACTGGCTGTTGTTGGAGGCAGGGTAACAGATTGATTGAGTGGCCCTTTTGTTTGAGCCAACATGGCCAACTTAATGAGCTTTGTATTTGGGCCATAAGCAAAGAGATGTCTCAAACCCTTGTGTGATTTCTTCCTTCCTTGCTTTACAGCTATGCAGTAAATAAAGAATAATATACCAAAAATTAACAGACTTGCATCAGAGAAGCAGAAAAATCTGAGAATATCTGAGAAATACTGCAAGCTTGAGGTTACTCAACAGTGAAGTGAGGTACACGAATGAAAAATGTCCTTGTATTGACCTTATTCCTGCCAGGAGGCAGAAGCAAATTTGAAGCTGCTCAGCAGCTCTCATTAATGAAATATTAGGTTCCCTTGGTATTCATTTGCTGTTTAGCATTTTTTCCTTTCCTATACCTGTATTGTGTGAGATCAAGTTCTTTATGGTGAGATTTAGAAAGCGGCCGTTGCAATACTTGAAAGAATTCAAGTTTTTGAGGTATAAACTCTGGAAAGAGATTAAGTGGACTTACAGCTTAGGAGGGAAGTAGGCAGAAGTATGTAAGACTTTGAAAGGGAGGACTGGGTTGTTAGCAACATGAGGTCTAAGGGAAGATAAGGAAGGGGTTGTGCCACCTGTAAAGCATCTAAGAACGTGTTAACAAATGATCAGTGTTGGGGAAGGATGCAAGCAAGCCACTGCAAAGCTGCTATGAGAGGAAGGAAGTCAAAGGACATGGCTAATGACTGGCTTTGCCAAAGCCAGATTTTTTTCCAGCCTTATGAAACCCCACAGGTTTTTCATTTACCTGGTTACAGGCTCTGCTGGGTATTAACACAGGTAGCCAGATGGCCAACTACTTCTCACAAAAGGCCAGCTTCAGTGCCGGTTTGCCTTGATTTCAAAGGGCACATTGCAGGGGATGGCACGAGCCTTCATGGTGCGCATGGTGATGAGGTGTGTACCTGTGAGGGCAAGCAGCACTGGAGCAGAGCTGGGATTTGGGGCGGGGGGAGGACCTGCTGCTGTAACGCACTGACACTCTTGGCACCGCTCCCAGCATCCACACAACGCAAAGGCTTTTGCAGCAGCTCTGGTGAAGGAGATTTGGGGGGCTGGCAAAAGTGAGGGATGCTTAGACTGGAAAGAAGAGAGGGTGAGAGGGAGCTTGTCCTTTTCCGAAGCAGGTAAAAGAGATATGATGCGCAAAAAGTGGACTGTAATTCTGCCCATGGTTTTGTGCAAGACGACAAAGCAGATGATCATGACTGGCATTAAAAATCAATGACTTTGCTTAATGAGAGCCATTTGTCTCTCTGGCTCTGCCCCATAATATGAGACTGAAGTGGCTGCTCAAAATTAATAACTGGCAAATATGGAGCAAATGAGAGGCTATAGCTTTGGAGAGCATGTAAGCTGCCAGCAGAATGCCAACCTGCCAAGGGTCGAGTCAAACCCTGTGTGTGCACATTAAAAGGAGTAGAATTGCTTTATTGCTGAGAGATAGGGGAGTCAGGAGAAGCCTCAGCTAATCTCATGCCTCTGGTTGCATCCTGATCTCTGCTGGTAAAGGCAATATGTACCTCATTCTACGGCTTCCGAGATGCTTCTCTCCGAGCAGCTTTATGACTACTGGTTGCAAGATACCTGATACCATTGATGATCCAAAAGGAGCTGATGTGGTGTGCCAAATGTTAAATTATTTTCTTTTCTTCTGGTACACTACATTTCTGTTCCTAATGGTTAATCCTTTAGGCTGACTTCTTGAAGTAACATATGTTAGGACAAGTGGGTTTTAATCCTTTTGTCTCTGAAGCTGCATCAGAGTACATAAAAATTGTTGCCCAGTGTTTGTACTATTTGTATCACTATCTAATAGACAAGATGAACACTCACATGTGCTTTTTTAAGGAACATTGTAGTGGACCACAGAAATCACCCTTCACTCGCACCTCCTCCAGTTTACATTAGAGCAGCAGGAGGGTTTTGGGGGAACAGACTGCAAGACCAATGCATTACCTCCTTCCCCTGTATTCTGGGTCACTTGAGAAGGAGGGCACTGAGATGTACTTCACCTCTGATTTTCCCCAGCTGTCCTTCCTCCCCTAACCTTCTCACCACTGTGAGCCTGCATTTTAATGCATGGGGGTTTTTACTATTGGAATTTTCATCTCCATGAACTTGAAAAAAAATGCAATGCCTGGTATGGGTTTTCCTGTTTCATGCAAGCTGTTCAATATATTCTTAAATCTGTTTTTAATGATCTTCAATTACCATCCATTTTCAGCTTGAAAGAATAGTCACAAACAAGAAGAACTTTCTTATAGACAGTGATTCCCTTCTGAAGGATTACTGGGCAAGAAGTGATAGATGTATAAGGATCTAGGAATGGTAGAATTGTCTTAGTTAATGTGATTTGTGGCCCATCTTGCCCAGTAACAGTACTCAGCAGCAAATATATCAGTAGGATGCATCATAGCTTTACTGTAGGCAGGTATGTAATAGTCTGTACTTTCCAGGTCCCCTAATAGAAGTCGATTTGAACTGATGTATGCGATGACAATTCCGTTTGCAACTGGATTTCACAGCCACTGTCTCTCTCTCTCTCTCATCCTTTATTATGTTGACACTCAAACTGTTCCATCAAGACAGAACAGCTTGCAGGGCAAGTGGAAAGGAAAAAAGAGAGAGAAAAAGAAAAAAATTAAAACAAGCTTTCAAGGGAGAATGTGCTTATTATAATAAATCACATACTGCCATCCAAAAAAAGGCCTTTTAATTAAAACTTGAAATGTGTATTCCTGTTTGTAGGTGTTTATTTGTTCAGAATATTGAATCCAGGATAATCCTCTGAGGCATTTGCAGAGGAATGACTGCAGAAGCCAGAGGCTCTAATTCACGAGGAAGTTGTGTGTGAATTCGTTCAGATTATCACGTATTTCACTTCTAAAAAGTATGGTGAGGAGAAATTACCCAGCTGGGTGGGGTAAATGAACCTGTTTTTCCAGTATCCAAGGGCTAATGTTGGTCCTCGAGGGGGTGCATAACAGAAAAGAGGTGTTGGTACACAGCAGTTGGGGCAATTTAAGACTTTGCTCTTGCAAAACAGAGATTTGTGCGTATGCTTTACAAAACTCCCAGTGGAAGGGATAAGCAACCTTTTACAACAGTGACTTAGTGAGAGGCCTGCAGTGATCCATTTTTTTAAGTCCCTCACTGGTCACTGCTGCTCATGCTGGAGGGAGGCGGCCAGGAGGAATGTGTGAAGGCCCTGGGTCTGTCCGCCACAAAGTCTTTTAGTTCTCCTTCTTTCATAAGAGTTTTCTGCACTTAGGGTTGATTTTCAAAAGCAACAGAAGCTGGGTGACCTCCTGCATCCCCTTTCCCTTTGAGAAAATCCTCCTGGCTTTCCTCCCAGACCTCAATGTGACACAGAAACTCAGATGCCATGGGGAGAAACAGTTGCCTGACTTCGTGCACTGCCTTACCATCGGGCCATGCTCTCTGCACTTTGGCTGCCAGTCTGCACCTTCCTCAGCAGTGCCAGTAAGTTATGTGACTGCACATTTTGACCTTTCTGGCATGATTATTTTCTCATACTTTATAATAAATGTTCTAGTTTGATGATCTTTATGAGTGAAATAAAATACTGTCTTTGCACTTGAAGTCCTACTGACGGTTCTAGTGTTTGCACAGAGCTGGCCCAAGATCAGCTTGCCTCTGAACAATTCCTCCCAGCCCTCTCTCCCAAAGGAAACTGGATTTTATGAAGCTTGACATACGCCCTATAAACTTTTTTATAGAATTCAGTGTCACAATGATCTTCTCTCCCAGAACATGGTCAAGGAAACAAATGTAAAGTCTTTCATTGTCTTTGATATGATTATCAAAGGCCATTATTATTTACTGAATGCTTAAATGCAACACTTGAGCTACAAAGTAAGAAGGGCAAATTTGGCTAATGATAGGCAGCCTTGACATTCATATGAAAGCTTGTACGAGATGGTATACTAGACTCACTTGACAGTGCACTGGCTTTACAGAAGATATTGTCCCTGTGGAACAAAAGAGGATTGTTAGGCCCAATTACTAGTTAGAATCACAGCGATATTCGTTCTCCAGATTTTTTTATAAAGTGGGTCTGGAGATAAAATGCTTCATTTTGACCAGCAGCTACTAACTAACCTGAGTCAAACTTTAAAACTATGCCTAATTTTAAGCACAGGAGCCAATCCTCTTAAGCAGTGCCTTTGTGTCAATAGGTTTATTAATATACAGCTATTAGTAGAGAGGTATCTATATAATCCAGAGCACCAAGATCAGAATATTGACTCAAATCACTGTTTAAGTGGAGCACAGTACACCAAAACACAGGTAGTTCCCCACCTTTTCTAGGTAGTTCTTGGAGGGCCGAATTTTTTGCTCAGCAACAGCAGACTGAACCCTCGTCATTGCAGGGACACAGGAATGTTGGCTGGGGCATGGTGTTGTCACTCCCTCTTTTCACAGTACCGAGGGCTCTGTCTTTCAGAAGGCAAAGCCCTTGGCCTGATCTGCCAAGATTTTCCCTCATTCACATACTTAGAAGTAAAGTTATGAACAGGAACATAGATGTGAGTGAAAATGATGTCCCAGATTTCAGGTGTGCACCTCAGTACATAGTTTAAATTCAGTTTCGGGGTTGAACAAGGCTATTGTGCTCTTTGCAAAATGGAGTCCTGAAATAATTAAGGAGAAGCTCCCACTGACATTGCCATGTCTCATTACTGCAAAAAGCATTTTTTTCCTTATTATGACCTTTTTCACACCCAAAAATGCCTCCCAAACTGGTAGGTTCTATCAAGTTAGATAAGATTAACCTATTTGGCTCATGTTTTACAGAACACCTCCTGCAATTTGAAATCCTGTAATTTAGCATCCAACTATCCAAAATATCTTAAATTGGCTTGCACTTCACTACTACCAATCAGCCTGTAAAAAGGCAAACCAATTCCTGGGTTAGCTGACCTGTTAACAAGGGGCTTCAGGTAAACTTTGTCTGGGGGAAGGAAATAGGGAGAAATGGGCAATTCACAATCCTTGCTTTATTTTTCATTTTGGCATGCCTTGACTTTCTACTGCAGCTTGGTAGTACAGACACAGTGTGAAATAAAGGTCACATGAGGCACCATTTGAATAGCACAGGAATAATGAATTACATAAATACTAGGAGTGTCATATTCAAACCACAGGGATGCATGCATTAAAAGATGATTCGGTACAAATGAACAGTACTAGGAAACTTGTCATAAAATAAGGAATCCAAGATCATTTTTTAATTAACTAAAATAGGACTTCCTATACTGATCCTCAGTGAAACATGCACATTTCCAAGGTTTATTATCCTGGTTCAGATCCAACAAAGCATTGAAGTACTTGCTTATTTTTGAGCACTTGATTTAATCCCCACCACTATCTCATTTTTCAGAGTAAACCACAAAACAACATAAAATTGATGCTGCTCATTTAAGTGAAATTTAAGGCCAGGACACAGCTGCTCTGCAAAATCTAGAAGCTAAAAAAAAAAAGATTGCAAACATTTGTCATGCAAGGCAGTGTTGAGCATGAATGCCTGTTAACATCAAATTCATGTGCCCTATAAATTAATACAATAACCACATTTTGTAAAAGCCTGAAATATTGCTCTAATGTCAAAGATATTGATGGAATTCTAGACATCCCTATCTTTTACCAGTGTTTTCCAAGCAAGCGCAAGGCCATCCAGCTCATAGTATTTCAAAACACAGGAACAACCAACTAAATCCATGGAGGGTCAGAATTTCCATACTAACAGTTCTCTTTCCCACAAGATTTTCCAGTTTCAGGTAGAGCATTTGGTGGTCAAGACTAAGTCCAAGAGCATTTGGGGGCAGAGAAAAAGCAGTCCTATGCAATCTGGATCATAAGGGTGGCAAAAGATATGACTTCTGTAATCGAGTCCCTGGGCTGTTCAGTGTCATATGCGAAACCAGCTGTTCGGGTTTTGTTACAGATGCATTTAGTGACTGAGGTGAAAGACACAGAAAAGGTTCTGCATTTAACCATGCTAAAGAATCACACTTTAACTCCAGTAGCCACTTAATCTAAGAATCAAAGGAGCAAACTCAAGGGGAGTGTTCCAGCTCTGGGTTTTGGCTTGCTTAATCCAATAAAATACATAAAGAAAGACCGCCACAGCCCACGTAAGATTGCATAAGAAGGACAGTGATGGATTGAAAGAGGGATTTATTTCCTTCCTCACCTCCATGGATTTCACTTTTCTTGTGAACCCTTGAGCTTTCTTCCATCCTCCTTGATCCTTCTTGCCTGATCCTTCTTCCATCTTGCCCACTGCCCCAACATGGGTTTAAAACTGCATTTAAATGACTTCAACAACTCACAGTAAGATGTAGACAAAACAAGTGGGTTTTTACATGGGAATAGAATAGAACAGAACAGAACAGAATGGAATAGTTCGGTTGGAAGGGACCTACAATTATCATCTAGTCAACTGCCTGACCACTTCAGGGCTGATCAAAAGTTAAAGCATGTTATATGTGGACTGCTATCACACAGCCTAATTTAACTTCCTAGGAGATCACCCTAAACTCCCTCAATAGCCAGTGAGGAAAGGAAGGCTGCACCAAAGGAGAGGTCAGAGAGCAGGGGTCTGAACCCCCCCTTAGGTGGGGAGAATATTTCCCTTTGTAGATTATCTGACGAATCTGGCTCCCACATCAGTTAAATTTCCAAACATGTTGAAACATCTGTTCCATTTTAGGTATAAATTAGCTCAGTTTTAAAGCATCCATTCAAGCTGATATAAATTTAACTCTGATATACTCAATATGGCAAACCTGCCCACGTTTACACTAGAAACGAATGTCTCTCATCACAAACTAGTCTTTCATCAGTAAAAATTTGCTCCTAAGATTTGCCCTCATTAGGGGCTTGCCTTCACTGACTTCCCTGCAATGGGTTTCGTTTCTCACAGGCCCGACGACCCACACAGAGAGGTCCTACAGCAGCGAGATGGTGCATTGCAGCAGGGCTTGGTGGAGAGCATAGTCACTGCCCCTTCCTGGGGGGACCTGGGCTAGGGGACACAGTGCTGCAATCCCAGGTCCCTCATGTGGGAGGAATTTCATCTAGTGTGAAACTAGTAATCCAAAGGCAGCTTGGTGGCCTGCCACCCTTCCCTGCGCTAGGATCATATGGGTGCTCAAACCTGGGGTCCAAGCATCTAGGTTAAAGCTGAATGGAATGCAGAGACAAAAAAGTCTTTAGCAACAGGTAACTGAGAAGGGAAGCCATTTTTCTTTCTAAGCCTTGGCTGTGAGACCAGGTTTCCTGATGACAAAGTGACTGTAGTGACCACAATCTGCTGGTTTGTTAACGTGAGTGGATGCAGGTGGGGATTTGTCCGTCCCTCTCTTGAGCCTGCCCCAACAGCTTTGAATCTGCCTGCTAACCTCAGCCAGGCAGTTGTATGTGCCTCTGCACCTGCATACAGAGAGCAAGGAGATGTTGGGGGTCCCCAAATGCAGGAGGAGCTTCAGTCAGAGGTGGCTGTGAGTCAGTGGCTGAGAGTCCATCAGGGAGTCACCCTGGGGGTAACCACTGTCCCCAAAACTGTCCTTCATTTTGTGAGTCCTGTGCTCGTCCTCCCCTAGTAGTACATGGTCCTCAGACATGCGTTGCAGCCACTGCAGGTCTGGACTTCACAGCCCTGGGCACTGGCAAGGTGCTCCCACAGCCAGCCAGTGCCCTGATTTGTGGGTAACCTGCTCACTTCAGAAGTTAGAAGGAAATACTGCTGTGGATGGAGTGATGAGCGTGTAAATTTTTTCCAGTTTTTCCAATCAGGAATATTTACCTGATGGCTGAGGCTAGCAGATGGCAACAGAGGGCATAATATCCCACTCTGAGAAGGCTTCCCATGGGTATTTAATTCCACTATTTAACAATTTTTAATCAATACCAAAGTACTGCCAGTCCTACAAGCACCCACTCACAGGAGCTGTGCTTCAATGGGACTGTAACATCTATGTGGAAAAGCAGGGTTTGCAGTAAGTTCTAAATCCCTCCTCCAAGACCTTGTTATGCACTTATTTGTCTACCACAAATATGTTAAAAATATTTTTTAGATTTTATATCTATGTGGATGGGTATATGTAGTATGTTTTGTGCCAAGCCCTGAAACCCAGAAGATATTTCTCCAGCTGCAGACACTGATCTGCCTCTGGTGTGGTGTGGCCACAGTGTGTGCAAAGCAGGCTCTGAGTGCCCGGGGCCAGGGCATCCCTGCAGCTCTGAGAATTCCCCTGGAAGAGGAGCCTGTGATGGCCTCCAAGAAAAAAGCTCTGAGAGTTTGGCCTTTGGCTTTGGAGAGCCGCACAAAGCTGGCAGCTGCTCTAGGACATGCAGTAATAGAACATCTTCAGTCTCAGGTTGACAGAGGCATAAATACCTTTGGACTTTATGCATCTAAATGGTTTTGAGGATGATTCAAGTCAGGAAACTGCGCCTCAGTCCCACTTACAGGTGCTTTTGTTGATTTGCATCCGCATGCTCAGCATGAACTGCCATGTGACACCAGCGGAGCTGATGTGATTTGCACCAGCAGATTATCCCAAAGTTCATTGGCCAACTGCCTCACCACCTTTGCAGTTATACAGAAATGTGTTTAAAGGACTGACAGAGGAGGAAGAGCTTTTTTGTGCAAGGGACTCATGCCACACATGCAGTCCAAAGGCACACATTTGACATGCCCCTCTCAACAAGTGTTCCCACTCCACAGCAAAAAATCCCTGAGATGTGAGTGGATCCCCTTGAACTGCATTCCCACAGTATGTGTAAAGAGGTACTGCCCCAGTCCTGCTTTGCTCACTTGCTTTTTATTTGCTAGAACAAATTTAGACTAGGAAAATGGATGCTCTGTTGGCTCCAGACTGAGTTTGCTTTACTTGCTGCTCAGCCCAGGACTTGTTGGAGCCCCTCTGATTTTTATTCAGTAAAGAGGATTGCCTCTAGACCACACTGCATCCCTGTATTAATGTCTATGGTGCTACTGCCTCTCTTTCGGCTACTTATTGGTGAGATCACCCAGTGAGACCTCCTCACTCAGGGCATATATAGGAAAATAAGGAGGGAAGTTGTCCCTATTTAGTCTTTGATCCTAAATGGTGCAAAAGGAGATATCAGGGCAGAGAAGCAGATCTTTGGTAATGGGTGCCATCTGACACCTGAATCCGAATTTTTTCATCAGGTCTGTGAGGAAAGAAGCAGGGCTGTGGGCACCTACCCTGTTTCAGAAAGGCTAGAACTACCCTACAGTTGTTAACCAAGAGAACTCTCTTGCATATGCTCCATTCAACCCCAAGAGTCCCACATTTACAGCCTTATTTTGGAAAATAAGTCTGATACTGCAGGAGTTTGGCTCTCCTGGTTCCTGCATCTCAACATGTTGTACCTCACAACAGTGATGAGTGAAAGAGCTGACACCTCTTTATAAGAAAGGACCACAATTTTTTGCCCTTCAAGTGGTTTGAACAGAGCATCTGGCAAATGAGATGCTCTGCAACTATTTCAGTTAACACTGTGTCATTTAGTAAGTGGTCATGCATGGTCATGGCCCTGACTAGAATTTCTCTGTGTGTCCTTTCTGTGAAATTAATTTCCAGGGTCACAGTGAGCTTTTAGCTTGGGTGACGAATTGGTAATCTACCTCCACACATTAGGCTGCACTCACTGCTCCCTGTGCAAGGCATAGCAGCACTTCTGCAAGGCTCACATGTCTCCTGTCCCCCGCTCCACATACAGGAGGTTCAAATGCTTCTCCCTGCAAACAATGAAGAGCCCCTCTCGCACTCCTCACCCTTCATGTGGCAGACAGAGAGAGGTTTCTCTTGGGCTCTGCAGGCATCTTTCCCTGATGAGAACAGCTGATCCTCATTTGACCTTTCTGATACACAGACAAAGGTAACTCAAGACAAAGCTGGGTGTCAAGTCCCCTTAGCTAATAACTGCCTTGAAACACCTCTGCAAACACTCCTGAAGAGACGGCATGTGCTGTTCTGCGATGTGATGCAACACTGATTTGTTGCACCTACCAAACATCCTCATAATTGTGTGAAATTGAGTGTGAACAAGCAGTTGAATCGCAGTTCATCAAACATAATTAATCGAAAACAGAGCAGCAGAAATACTCCTTTTATCTTGCCTAAGGGTTGATGATATAAATACAGAGCACCCCAGAATCAAAAAAGTGACTAAGCAGATGCTTGCTACTCTGTGAATTCTTTTATAATGCAAAAATGGCTTTTATCTCTCAATGTCTATTTTTGAGTGCTCATCATTGTGCTGCCTGGGTGCTTTGATAAATGGCAATAAATATATTTAGCATATGTTTAGTTCATTAAAAAATCCATCTACTTCATGTAATTTGGAGACAAAAGAGAAATCCTGGAAAAATACAACATTTATATGCAAATCTGGACTGTAACTAGCTCTTTGACCAGAATCCCAAAAAAGAAAGAGAGAAAAAAAAAAAAGGCCAAAGTAATTAAAAAAAAAGATGATAGAGCTCAGGTTGCATGATCTGCCCTATGAAGAGTGTGACATTTTCCTAATGGCACTACATAGAGTCTGCTTTACCCCCACAGAACAAAATGCAGCGTGGACTCAAAATAAAGTGGGTGAGTTTATTCCAGAAGTGGCCTTGTGGGGTGGAGGGAAAAGAGCAAGATCCTCTCTGCTCTTTGTCCAAAAGAGGCTGATTTGATCTGTAGGTTACAAACAGACACATCCCCAGCACCGCCTTCACCTTAGCCAGCAGGACAGGCAGACGTTGTGCGGAGTATGAGATTTTTGCATTGAAAATATAATGGTGTGGGGGTTACGGTGCTTCTGCCCCCAGGAGCCCAGGCATCACTTGGCCACAGCAGCCAGCGAGTCCAGCCTCAATGCCTCCCTCCCGTTGCAGAGTTGACAATGACTAACGGTCTGGTCCAGACCACAGACCAGATTTAGAGATGAATAACATAAACATGTTAAAACTGCTTACTTTATGTAAGCAGAGGGGCTCAGGTTTTTTCTTTACACTCAGAAAGGCATATTGAGGATAAGAAAGCTAGGATTTTAAAACGCATTCAAGAATTAGGACTCTAAGCAGCAGATGTTGAAGGCTGCATATAAGACACAAATCATAGCCTCATGCCCCAACCCAGACTATTTAACCACAATAGATCTTTTGCAGATTCCAACAACCTCTTGATTCTCTCTGACTCTTGCATTTTCTGTACATTGTCAATTTTAACTGAATAGTGTACTTTTAAAGGCATGGAAATGTCTTGAAAGTATTACCTGCAGTTTGAAATACCTGTATCTCTCCTAGACCTGGCCTTCACTTGCTACACAAACACACCCACCAGTTCGAATTGCCTTACCGTGTCTTTATCATGCATGATTTCAACATGTTGGAGCTGAGACGGTACCTGTTCTTTCCCATTTGCTGTTTGAGAGCATTTGTGCTCTTGTCAAAAAAGAGGTCAGAAAACAAGCATGGGCCTCAAAGACTTCTCAGATTAGCCTGGCAAACACACCTTAGTTTCTGTGGCCCTCAAGGAAGTAGATGTCGTTATCATTAATTTCACATTAGGCCAAATTAGATGACTAGGAACCCATTTACAACCAGGTCAAGAGGAAAGAAGCTTTCAACAGGAGGCCAAGCCTGAACACGTGCCCCTGCCTTGAGGGTCATTAAATGTGGGTTTGAAACACCCAAGTAAAGCTCAAGTTACATTTTCTCTTCAGGGCTGCACCCCTGGTTTTGAACCTATCTCATCGACAGCAGAATCCAGCCCCAAGATGATCTGCAAGGGAGGGAATAATGCTGCAATAACACAGTCAAGCTTGCTGCCCTGGCAATGAATGCTTATCTCACACTGCTCGACCAGTGAGTAATGTTTAAATTAAATAAATACTGCAGGGGAGTTGCTGTTAGTGCAATTGTTGGGTTGTATTCTTGTGGCAAGCTCTTTATCGTAATAGTGCAGCAGTAGTACAGTGTGTTTGCAAGGCAAGTTTGAGCCAGGGCACAAAAGCACATAAAGGCCGTTAATAAATAATGGACTCTGTGCATGTGGGTTTTGCAGTGTGGCTAAAAAAATCAATCCCTTCAAAGTACAATAATACGCAAGTGCTATTGAAACAAAACAAAAGAAAACAAAATGGAGAGATTTAATTGCTAGTCCCTGGGAATGGCAAGCATGTTCTCCTCTGGAGAGAGCAGGAACCATGCAAGTGTGATGGCAGCTGCAGCAGGACCTCGGTTGTACAGTGACACGCCTGTGTGTTCTTCCACTGGTGCTGTTCAGCACAGGTGGTGGTGATGATACTGCAGTTTGCTCATGAACTATAATACCTTGAATGTCTTTCCGATATCTGAAGACTATTATATAGTCAGGGGGCCACACACTGCAGGACTCAGGCATGTGGCATTTCATGGATTTGATGGTGTCATACCATACAGAGATCTCGGGCTTATGATTATCTTGGGTTTATGAGTCAGCAGCAGCAAATGCCTACATCTTAACTTCCCAATGTAAGGACACAATACACTAGGAAGAGGAAAGATAGTCAAGGGTCCCATAATTTTGCTGTACAAAAGCTCACAGCAGTTCTTAACTCCACTGAAGAGGAGCAGTTAATTCCACTGAATTGAAGAGAGATTAGGCCACTGACCTTAATGGGCAGGACCTCTTCCTAAAAAGCACACCCCAGGCCCACCAGGAGGGTCTGTGACAGTACCAGTGCATATTAGCAGAAAACACTGCTTTGCCCACCTTGGGAACTGCCTGATGCCAAGCTGGGCATGTCATCCCAACACTTAATCTACTTGTAAGTAAACCATTACAAAGAGTTAGAAAAATTAAACACTTACTTGGTCCAAGACCTATGGAAAATGCAGCAACATAAACAAGCAGGCTGGCCAGTGAGAGCCATTTCAGGACAACAGGAACCTCCCCACTTTCCACGTGAGACCCTGTTGTGCTTTTGCCTCCTGCCAGGGCAGTCCTGTTCAGTTCTCCCATCCTGGCAACATCTGGGCTTCTCTGTGCATCAAATGACAATCTTTCTGGTGAAGCCATGCTAGCAAAGAGGTCCTTGAGACTCCCATTGGTGACACCAGTGAGATTTCCCGGTCTCTGGAGAAAGAAATCCTCTGGAGATTGGCTTCTACAAACATTGGTGAAATTCACATATATGTTACGGTTCACTAAGCCCATCGTGACCAACGATACTGCCATAACAGAAGAGCCAATACACAGAAAAGTTTTACTTCCAACTTGATCCACAAAAACCGTGGCTGGGACTGTGCTGACCACTTTAACCACTCCAACTCCAGTAGAAGCCAAGCTGGCAGCTTCATTGCTCTGGAACCCAACTGACTTCAAAACAGTTGATGCATAAAATAAAATGTTGGGTTGCCCAGTTGTTTGCACAAAAAAGACTAAAGTGAGTCCTACCAACATTCGGGCCCTCATGTTGTTTCTTGAACGAAACAGGTCCAAGAAACTATACTGATGTTCATCTTTCAGGGAAGACTTTATCACAGTAAGTTCTTTAGTAGCATCTGATGTTTCCCGTAGCCTCTCCAGTACTTTTCTTGCAGCTTCATCATTATTTTTCATGACAAGAAACCGAGGACTTGGAGGAAGGAAATACATGGCAATAGCCTGCAAAGCACCTAGTGGAATCACGAGGCCAAACATATACTTCCAGCCATGAGATACACGGGCAAAGGCATAATTTGAAATATAGGCAAAAAGAATGCCTATCACAATCATGAGTTCATTTAATGATACAAGGAGGCCTCTTCTGTGCTGTGGGGCGATCTCAGCAATATACACACATGTTGCAATTGATGATAATGATATGGAAATACCTATGGCAATCCGTCCCACAATAAATATCCCATACGATTCATAAGGCAGTAAAATCAGACTCCCCAACACAAGTAAAGAAGATGCAATAATAATAGCAAGTCTCCTTCCAAATCGGTCTATCAGGAATCCACCAATAAGGGATGCAAATAAGGCCCCAAAAAGCAGGGAACTTACAATGATTTCCTGCTCTTTGCAAGAGAGTGCTAATATGCTGCTTATCTGAAGAAGAGCTCCAGAGATAAGGCCCAACTCATAACCCATCAGAAGTCCACTTATGGCAGCAACGGCAGAAGATAAAAAAGTAAATGTTCCACAGCCTGAAATAAGAGAAAAAAACACAAAAACTTGAAAGCGTGACTTCTGCGACATTCTGACAACTAATAATAACTTTGTTTGATATACCAGTCCAAAAAATCTTTTTGTAACTTTTAGGAAAAGCAGTTAGGTGCATACAAACCCAGCAGCAGTGGTGACATAAAAGGCTATTTTTTAAAAGAAAAAAAATTGGTTTAATTCATATAAAATCCTCTTTAATTTTAATTTTGGGTTCCTTATCTTTTGGGTTCCTTATCTTCCTGTACAGAAATCAGAAATGTTTTGATCAGGCCCTAAACAATTAAACCTTCTGCCTCAGAATATCATTGCAAAAGGCAACACTGACAATACAACCTTTTGTTAAGAAAGCAATTTTTGCCTTGAGATGTTCTCAATGTTTTTCCTGTACGGAAGTCTTGACCACCTAACTAGTGTACCACGGGCAAGGAAAGCAGTAATTTCCCAACCAAATTGCTTCAACCTTGACTCGAATAAGTAACAAGTTAAGCTTTCCCTTGCCGCTTACTAATTCCTTTGCTTCACCTGAGGATGCCATGAAGGCTGCTGGTACACGTGAGGGGTTTTTTGCCAAACGGAAACTTATCCACTGAGGACCAGGCTGATCCAGATAGCTGGGATATTCTAGAGAAAACAGTCTTTGGGGTACAAATTCATGAACTTTCTGGGCTTTGCTCATCACTAATCTCAGATTCTTCAGAATATCAGGATCAAATATTTCGCATAGTTTATAACAGCCACAATGTCAGGAATAAAAAACACCTGGTGAAAACATAAACCCAATGGAGATTATATGTCTTTGAATGTCCACTTTAAAACAAACTCATTTTATACAACTGCAATTCATTGTTTATTGTTACAAGATAGAGTCGACTGATCGCATTCTACTAACTGTGAAGCTTTTTGCACCTTAAACCTTGAGGAATATATCAGTTTGTTATTGTTGGTCGTGTTCTTTCTCCCAGCATGATTTTCCTCTCATCATGATGTTGGCTGCCACACAACTAGGGAAAGAGTAAATTGACTTCTGATTTTCCGGTTAGTTGGAGAGATAGGACGTGTCTGAGGAGAGGTAGCTTTTGCAGCATAACAGAGTCCGTATTTCAGTTAATTCTCCTGGAACAAGTACTTTCCAACTGGAAAGTAGTATATGACCTAATTGAAAATGATACATAGACTTTGTTTATTTTTAGCTTATTTTTCTAAGGCATTAAGGCTCTTTGATCATACTGACTGCTTGGAGTTCCTTGCCAATAACTTTTGAGCACATTGGCAAGGATCAGTCCCATTTGACAGAGGATATTACATTTCTTAAGCAGATTGTGAAAAGAGAGGAGGAGGGCAGCCCTAGCAGTACTTCTGCACTACTAAAATAAACAGTGCCAGAGTGCAGGCCCGGACCCTGGCATGTGGCCACGTATCCCACTAAATTGCTGGCACGGTGGCTGGCAGGGTTGTGCCGCAGGCCACCTCGCCTCTCCAACAATTCCCACCACTACACCCTGCGCCCACACGCCACCCGAGGCCGGGTTATTCTGGAGGGTAGCAGAGTACAACGGTGGGAATATAAACTGTGCCTCCTGGGCCAGGGGAGACGTGTAAGCCCATTAAGTCTATTAAGATAAGTATCGCCTATTAGGTCTCCTACCTGGCTCTCGGTTCGCTCCCTTAAAGCCAAGCAAAAGCCAAGCAGCAGCAGCCCCGAGCTATTGGGCGCACTCAGCGCACCTCAGCCTGCTCTGCTGGGCTTGGGTGGCTGGCAAACCAGAGAGAGGGGACAGACGGGCGAAAAACACATGGGTTTGTTACGATGGGCTGTAAGGGCACCAGGGAAATAGGAGTACTGGGAGAAGTCTTCCAGAAGGTAGGGGTAGATGGTAGATATATTGTGATGGAGGTGGGAGAGCTTGAAGAAAATGTCAGATACAAATTTGCAAAATGCTCTGGTGACGTAACTTTTTTTTTAAATATATTGTTGTTGTCCATGTCTGTATTATGTCTAACGATTTTTCTTCCTTTATGTCTGCAGTATCTGAGATCATTGCACTTATTTGAAACAGAGGTTAGTGCATGGGTTAGGGCAAGGTCCTGCTGTACTTCTTTAACACACTGAACAGCACTTTAGTGGAAGGACTACTGACTCTGGTTAAGCTGCCTGGTGCTACATGTGCTCCATCCTCCAATGCATGCATGTAATATACATTTTATCATTGCAAAACCTAATTTCTTCCTCCCCTTTATATGTTTTACTAACCTGGTTGCTGTATTTTACTAGATCTGGAAAATCTAGCAATGATTCCTGGCTGGAAATCAGGGCTGGTAACAACACAGTGTCGTGCTTGACGAATGAGCTTGGGTATCAGAAGATACACTGCTAATTTGATCACAGCGCTCTGCCCAAACTACTCCTCAGTGCTGATATTTCTGCTTTCTTGGATATCTTTGGGTTTTAAGTCATTGAGCCATGTAGACTGAACCTAAGATTTTGCTTTAATTTATATATTATGATCCTAAAAGAGACTGTTGTGGTCATCCGGTCTGACACTCACAAACAGCACAGCATAATCCTTCAGACACGTTTAAATGACATTTTATTTGAACTAGGCCATTTAAAATATTCAGCTTTGATTTAAAAATTGCTAGTGGTTGAAAGCCAATTACTTTAAGTCATAAGTTGTCCCGATGGTTAATTGTTTTCACTGTAAATTATCTGTAAATTATTTCTAGACTTAATTTCTGCAACTTCAGCTTCCAGCCATCAGATCCCATTCTCCATTTGCCTGCACTTCGTTATGTTCACTAAGTACAAAATTATTGCCTCGCATCAAGTCATCCCGCAGATGTCTCCTTGATAAGCTACTTAGCCTGTGAGGCTTTACAAGTTTACCAGTTCCTTAAGTATTCAAAGCCCTGTTTTCTGAACTCTATCCAGATTATCAACTTCTTCAACAAATTGAGAGCTGGACCCAGTGCTCCTGCAGTGGTTGCACAGTGCCAGATAGGAACTTGATATAATTGTCCCGCTCCTGGTAGACATTTCCCCCTCTACTCATCTAAGGATTGTCACAGCTGTGTACAGGAGCACATCTTCTGCTGGTTATCCTCCAGGACAACCAACTTCTTTTCTGACTGGGTTCTTTCCAAGGTATTGCCTTTCCTTTAAATATGGCCTGCCTTCTTGCATCCTAGCTAGGAATGCAAATCACTTTATGTTTGTCTGTATTAAAACACCTAGGATGGGTTCAGCTTACCTAACTGTGAGAGATCTACAGCATCTCTAGATTTCTTCTGTAACCACTTGCGAAAAATAGGCACTTCTAGATGTCTGAAGTAGGTCAGATGCCTATTTCTCTCCACTGCCTATAAAAGGAATCTGTGTGGCTTGCTCAGATGCAGATGTCTAAAGTTAGCATAGAGGAACCCCAGACAGCACATTCACTCGCAGTCAGCAGGCCAAGCCATCCGAATTGCATTCAGCCAGTGACATATCCCATTTATTAATCAACTGTCACCTTTATCACCCACAAATAATCCATTATTATCTTCTTGCAGGCAACTGAGAAAAAACATTAAGTAACAGAGGGACAAAAACTGAGTTTAAGGCTCTCCAGCAGAAACACAGCAGTGTGGGCAGTGTCTCCTATTAATAATTTGAGGTCTGTGTCCTGCACAGCTTTAATTTTTTAAATGTGCAACTGTCAGTTTTGTGTGGTTCCAGTTTCTGATTCAAAATGACAGTGCCAAGTCAAATATCTTGATGGAGTCCACCATCAGCACTGTTCTTTACAATCCAGGCTGTGCTCTCCTCAGCCTGTGGTCCTCAGATCAGAGCAACCGAAGTGATTATTTACTTATAATCCGAGAGGCTGTACAAGCTGGGTGTGGAGCTTGGACACCTGGGAAGTTGCTAGGGAAGCACTCAAGCCCATATATTTCTTGCTTCTCCAAGTACAGCAGCTCGAACAATGTCTAATGTTTCTTTGGTTTGTTTTTACTGTGTCAACTGGTATCCTTGTTCATACATCCAATGACAAAATGCCCACAGTCGTATAGAAATAGCAGAGGGCTGTAACTAAAGAAGACCCCTGAATGAAAAGCAGATTCTGATGCAATGCAAAGGGAGACACATTGCCTTTCTGCATTAGCAGCAGCAAACTCGGCAGTTAACTCCATATCTCTTGTGCCTCACAGGCACTATTCTGCTGAGAAACATCTTTATATCACTACAGGGTTTTGTTGTAACTGCTGTACCTAAGACTTGCCTGCTCAGAACTGCCTGCTGAGTTAAACCCTGAAATCTCTTCTTGGTTTTCCTTCATGGTCTTCCTCCAGACAAAATTCCCTCTGACTTCAGCATATGTTTTGCTTTAACATTTCCAGATAAAGCATGTTGCAGTAGTTGTACTCACACTCCTTTTAAGTGTCACTTCTAATGGTGTTGTTGGCAGTTCTTAGGCATTCCTTTAAGAAAAAAGCTTCTTAAAATGTATATTCCTCTTATTTTTATGAGATGTCTGCAAAATACATGGCAGTGTGCAGCCCAGGGGAATAAAATATTTTAATGATGGCTTCCAGAGAAATTTCTCCTTCTGTCTGCAGCAAATACCATGGCTAATGAATGTGTGGCTGGTGTGTGACAAGTGACTGGAAAGTCTATTCTCTAGTTTCCCCACATAAACAAAATGATTTCTCACAACCGTTACTCAGGTCAAAAGCAGAACTACTTGGCAAACAAACTTATCTTTAAGAACATTTGCTGGAAATGTTTATGCTTGGTTCCTGAGAAGGAGACCAAGCGTAGTTGTAGTATAGCAGTGTACTGTTGATGAGATCGGATGGGGCCAAGTAGTAGGCTTGCGCCCCTTTACTTATTTTCAAGCACATATTTGGGAAAATACAGTCCTTCCAAAGGCAAAATATTTGTTCTGTGTGGGCATTATGGATAATTTATGGGCATTATGGATAAATGATCTGTGCCAGGGAAGATCTGCAAGCAGGCTGAGCTGGGAAACACCACTCTTTGCCCACTTCACGTGCAGGAGAGCTACGGGAAAGGTGCCTGGGAGCCCTTTCCAGCTCATCTCGTCAGTACCATGCTCCACATGAGTCCAGACACTGAGATTTCTGTGATGTAGTTTTTCTTTCTCCCAAGAGAACATGCAGTGTGTGTACAGAAAATTAGTGGGATGGAGTGGGGGGAGAGATTACTTCTTTATGAAACCTGTGCAAATACATCTGTTTTGATATGAGGGGGCTCAACTGTCTCTACTAACATGGTGCTTTCTTCTGCTGACTTCCATTTAATCTGAGGTGAGAAATGTCTCAGTTTGGGAGGGAAGGAAAGTATTTTCCTGGAAGGTCATATATATGTTCTTTAAATCCCTGGGGATTCTTTGATCTATTTAGATATTTGGAAGGTGAAATCAAGCTCTGTCAACCCTTGGTTAATAAGCATAGGTCAGAAAATCACAACGAGTCGAGTGCATTGCATAGATATGAACCCACAGCATGGAATCTCCCTTTTTCAGTAGAACAAGGTATCAACTTTTGTCCATGATAGATCTTAAAACTACAGCATCTGTATCTGAAAAATTTAAGCTATCTTTAACAACATATTTCTTCTCCATCTGAGTGCTGTCTGACATACAAAAAGTTTGCCTTTACAGGTAAATAGTGTTTAAAATTCCCCAAATTGTCTTTAGAGGAGCATTTTGCTAAAGTGTATAGGGTGTGGATCACATGGTTTTGTAGAATAGATATTTAATGCCATATGTTGGGAATTGCTGCATAATTAAATCATGGTTTGTCTTCCCGTAAAAGGTGATTATCCCATTTTCATGCCATCATGATCTTTGCTGCACTGTCACAGTCACTTTCTCTGTCTCATCCAGTTGTCTGGTATAAAGAGTTCTATGTTACCCTGTAGATCTATTTTAATGCCTGAGGTTTCTTTAGATCCAGTAGCTGCTCAATAGGTGCATTTCTCCTATTAGCTAGGATACATCTGATCTAACTGCCCATCTAGAAGACTGGCATGGGATCTAAAACAGTTACCCAACAAGACCCTATGGGATGCAACAAATGGTGCCTTTGGGACAAATTTATGTTGCAAGCAGAGCTGGAAAACCTCAGAAAATACCAAGTTTACCCCAAAAGTGTCAGAGCCATGTGGGATCATGTTCATTTGACAAATATGGCTCCTCCAACCCAAGTGTGAAAGGCAAACCCAAAACAAATATTTTGTAAATTGAACTAAAAACAAAGGCAGAAGGAAGCTAATGTATTGCACATCTTCACGCATCTAAATTCCTGTGATGGTGGGAGGCATTGTATACTTTGTACAGCATAAGCCCGATGAAAGTATTGTGTGAGCAATATTAAAATTTCATGAACAAAAACCCACTGACACTGATGGAAAGCCAGGGAACACAGATCCTGGGCAGACCCACCCTGGCCATCTCGCCATCTCTTAGTGCTCTGCCATGTATTTTCATTATGTCAACAGGCAGCCTGGCCCTTCATTAAATTAAATGGGATTTGGGTGTTGTTTTGTTATTTTCCAGTAAGAATCAAAAAGTTCCTTTAATTCCTAGCTAGGTAATTATAAATTCCTCAGGTTGCTGCTTTAATTTCAGAGGGTAAGGCCAAGCGTGTAATTTGCACGGACAGTTCTAACCGTAGCTCTTGTGCTGCAGTAACTTTGCTGTCTGTTTATTATAACTGCTGTGCTTCCCTTTGATAACGCTATCTTATAACCATCTGCATTGCTCCCCCCATGCCCTGAGGTAATGTTAAATATGTCTGCACACCGATTGGCTTTCTGTTCTTGATTAACCTCTGCTTCCAGGTATCAGTAGATGTTGCTGGACTGATCACTATTACACTCCAACAAAGCATTTGTGCCTGTGGTATCTGAACATTCACGGGTTAGTCAGTTCATTCATTTTTAAGTAAACAAAACCTGCTTGGGACACAGTCATTTCTGGCTTACTACCCTGCTTTCCTGTTTGGGTACAGCTGTCTTGTGGGTGAGAAATGTCATGATTGTGGGTCATTTCCCCCTTGATCTTATCATCGAAGAAAGAGATGCAAAACCATGCTGTAACTTAGAAAAACTGGCTGGGATGGACAGCAAGGGTGAAGAACTATGGAACTCAGCTTCAGCACTCAAAAATCTTTTGCAGAAGAAAATCTACAGTTGATTTTTCAGGGCGTCAGCACAGAAACCCTGTTTCTTCCTGAAATGCTAGGGACGAAAAGACAGGAGGGAGTCCCTGTCCCCCCCCGGAGTGTCCCCCTGCAGCAGCAGGTGCAGTGCTTGCCTGGCCTCCCTCCACTTGAGTGAGAAGGGCTGAATTGCTCCCCAGCACGCAAGGACTGGAGCACCGTTGTTATCTTAGACGGCAGCGGGTTCTCCGATTTTTCAGGCGACTGATCTTCGTAAAGGGAAGGGATTTACGCAACAGACAGCACATGCACGAACAGCGGGACCGAGGCCTTTTGGGAAAAGTATCGCATAAACTTCATTCAAAACTGAAGCCAGCATTCCCCTTCCTTACTCACATTTTCCCCCTCTCGCACTTTTAGCACTTGAGAGCGCGTGCCCGGGGAGTCCCTTGGCTTTGCGGGGCCGTTTCCCCCAGCCCCGAGCACTAGCTCCGCGGGCACGCTGCTGCTGGCTAACAGCTGGCATTCGGCTCCTGCCGCTTTACCTGCTGCAGCCGGGAGCTTGCGGAGGTGGCGGCGGCGGCTGCCCCGGCTGCTCTCCTCATCCTCCCCGGCTCTCATCGTCGGGTTCTGCTGGCCGAGGTCCTCCGTGCTCTGCCCAGGTACCATTGCCACCCCCTTTTGCACCTTGGGGCAGGAGCGCTTCACAGGGCAGCGGTCCTTCCCCAGCCCGCGAGGAAAGCGCGGGTTATTTTCCTCATGGCAACAAGTTGCTGAAGCTGGCCAAACCAAGTGCAAACCACAAAGTGGTTTGTGAACAACTTTGTTGCTATTTCAGAAGGCTTTGCCCTTTGCAGTGACACAGGCTGTTGCTATTCTTGGGAGCCTATTGCAGGCGAGGGGAGGGCCGTCTGTCGGAAGTATTGCTTTTGCCTTTTAACAAATAGTTGGAGAAATCAGACGTCCACGCGCAGCTCGATGCACATTCCTTACCCCTTAGCTTAAAGGGTCTCTCTCCTCCCTGTGTCTCTTTTCCTTCTCTCTCCCGTGTCCACAGGCACAGGTTTTTAACAGAGAAGGCACGCCGAAGGGGGTGATTTCAAGGGTTTGCTACGTCAGCTGAAGTTAGGGCACGGAGCACACACACACGGCATCGCTCCGTTCCTGTAAATTGTGAGCAAGCTGCGGTGAGAAATAGCAGAGAGGAGAAAAACCCATGGCAGCCCTTTGCAGACTGCAATGGTAGGAGTCAGGATTTTTCAGGGCACAGGTGCAGGTGCTATTTTACAAGCAAATGAAAGGCAAGCCACCCTCTCTCCCATGACAATTATTTGTGGGAAAACTGAGGCTGTCTCTGTTATATTGAGTCAAAGGCTTGATTTTGAGAGCTGCTAGGAATCGCTCCATCCCTGCTGGCTTCAGTGGAAGCAGCGGCTAGAGGCTGGAGCGCGGTGGCCGGGAAAGCTACAGCGGGTGCAGGTGAGCTGCCTGCAGGGGCTGCCTGCCTGGTCCTGGTCCTGGTCCTGGTCCTGGTCCTGGTCCTGGTGCAGGAGCCTCCAAGTGCTGCCAGCAGACCCGCTGGCCTCAGTGAGGCAAGTTGTCCAAGCTACCCCCAGTGGGAATCGCTGTTGTATAATTTGGCAGTGCTGCAGGCTTCTTGTTTGTGCTCTTTTTCTCTTTCATTACTTGCTGTTTTGTCTTGGTTGTTTTTGTTTTAATACACTAATGCCTGCAGATAGCGTGGGAGAGAAGGCAGAGGTGGAAAGTTGGTAGCTTTTGCAAAGTTTCCAGGAAGGAGAATTCCTAAACATTTTTTCCTGAAGTAGAGCAGGCATGATAAACCCTTTATAGGTGTTTTCTTAACAGGAATATTTGACAAAAGACTGTAACTGCCCTCTCTGACAGCCGTCTCACTGTCAGCTTCAGAAGCTGGAGCGCCAGGGACGCCACAGGGGCACCGGTTCCAGTGGGGAGTTTGGTTTTGGCAGTGCCTTTGCCGGGGAGTTAAATGAGTCAGTCTAGCTCTGCTTTCACATGTAACATATTTTCCATGTATAATGTCCACCTGTCAGGTGGTACAGGATGCTATCAGGGCTGTTAACAATTTCTTGCCACATCCAGAGAAGTGTTTTTAGCTCATGGGGTATGTGCAAAAAGTAATGTCAACTTTTAAAGAAATTATTCTGATGTTTTGGAAAAAAATGAGAGGCTGTTCAGGCTGCGGAAGGAGAGGAAATCTTTTCAAAGATTAAACTTAGCTGTGACAAGATTCCTCTGTTATAACGTGGTGTGTAACTGACCTCCTCTAACAGCCCACACCTCATATAACCCACAGCTCTGCTCAAGCACCTGCTTTCTGGAAACTCGGCTAACTCCATAGCTACTGTCGTGGTTTAACCCCAGCCAGCAACTAAGCACCACACAGCTGCTCGCTTACTTCTTCCCCACCCAGTGGGATGGGGGAGACAATTGGGGGGAAAAAAAGTAAAACTCATGGGTTGAGATAAGAACAGCTTAATAGACCAACAAGGAAGAAAGTAATAATAATAACAACAATATTAATAACAAAAGAATTGGAATATACAGAACAAGTGATGCACAATGCAATTGCTTACCACTTGCCGACTGATGCCCAGTTGGTTCCGAGCAGCGATCCCTCCCCGCCCAACTCCCCCCAGTTTATATACTGGACATGACGTCACATAGTGTGGAATACCCCTTTGGCCAGTTCGGGTCAGCTGTCCTGGCTGTGTCCCCTCCCAACTTCTTGTGCCCCTCCAGCCTTCTTGCTGGCTGGGCACGAGAAGCTGAAAAATCCTTGACTTAGTAAAACCACTACTTAGCAACAACTGAAAACATCAGTGTGTTATCAACATTCTTCTCATACTGAACCCAAAACATAACACTATACCAGCTACTAGGAAGAAAATTAACTCTATCCCAGCCAAAACTAGTACAGCTATACACTTGTTCCCACCTCCCAAATGCCTTTATATGTAATGGTCCTGGAGAAGTCAGAGACCTGCCAAGACACCCGCGGCAGCTCACCGGGGAGCAAAGCCATGCTCCCAGATGTGTGGCCCTGGAGGATGCTCTGGGGTTCACTCCTCCTGCCCAGAGCTGCTGCCTGGAGATGGCTGACCCCGAGGCAGTGACCCCACTGCCTGCTGAGGAGCTGAGAGAAAAAGAGAGCTCAGTTCAGGCTTCAGCTGACTGGCAGGTTCAGCTTCACAGAGAATTGGTGAGAGGCTCTCTGGGTTCTTGGCAAGGTCTGGCAGAAAGGGTGGATGTTTTTAAGGGGGAATGCCCGGTGGGAAGTGAGGCATCCTGAACAGCCTGAAATTGATGATGGACTTCCCTCATCCCATGCTCTCTTTTCACTGGGGTTATTCAGATATTCTCAACCGTTAAGTTTGTATATGTGGAGTTACAGAAGGTTCCATGTAGAAAATCTGTCCCATCCTTAGGTAACCAGATATGCAAGAACTGACCACTTAATTTTACTATTAGCTTTTGCCATCCAGGTGACCGGAGGCTGCTTTTCTGAAATAAGGACTGCTGAGTGAAATTATTAACACAAGCTTGCAGCACAGCATTTGTAAGACTGGAAATATCCATGTCTCCTTCTTGCATTTGTGAAGAACTTTTGCAGCCTTTCTTTGTCCCCTCATTCCTCCAGTTCCTCCCAAAACTGAATCTGCAGATGTCTATGAAGGCACCCTGGGCAGGCGTCTCCACTCCCGTCACACATGTAGAGTGTCCTTCTTCAGCTGTGAGCTGAATTGGACTCATCAGCTATAGGGTATTACTAATTTTGGTGGAAGTAAGAGATGTAATGCAACTGCAGCCCTTTCTGTTCAAAAACCCTCTACACTAAATGTAGTCCTCCAACTAAATATACTGATTATGTATGGCTGCTGGCACCCATATACTTTGGAAGACCTTAAAAGCCCATCAGGAACTGCACCTTCCCCTGAACAAGAGGCATACTACCCCCAGGAGTAAGTAATAAAAAGAAAAGGCTGCTTTTCATCGAGTTCCCAAATCTTGTGATGAACAGATTTTAAGTGATGAATGTTAAGCGAATACAACAGTGAATTTCATTCTTTTTTTTTAATAGAAAAAAAAAAAATTTTACACAGTGGGATTTCTTTTAACTGTGTTTAAACCTGGAGTTCAGTGCTACCTACATTCCCCTCAGAAGCCAGAGTCTAGACTGATTTTTAAATGTTTACCTACTTGTTTACTCAGAAATCCAGCAGACTAATCTTCTTCTGAAAATAAAGGCCAAATAACCCATTTTTCCTCCCTAGTTCTGCCTTTATTTCACGGTATCTATGCCAGCTGCAACACAGCAATGGCTTAACTTTGCCCCCTGTGGTAACCTTAGGTACCTAGCTTTCATGGATGGTAAAGCAGCCAGTACACAGCACAAACCATAATGGCCAGGCAAAAAATGAAAGAAGACATCGTTATTCGGGGGACTTGTGTTTGGGCTGCCCAGAGGGCAGCGCACCCTTGCCATGCCGAGCTGCGGGTGCTGCAGAGGTACCAGGGAGCTTCCTAGGCTTCAACCTGCTCCCTAAGTTAAACGCCATGCCAAAACCACTGTATCAGGGTGACAACATCTTAGGGAAAAATGTTCCCAGTAAGTGTAAACGTGAAATACTTCATCCTGAGATCTGCTACTTGGCATGGCATTGGTATGAGGGATGTTTTGCAGCATCAGCAGCAGCCAGCTGATAGTGAAAAGCCACAGCTCAGCAGGTGCGAGAATCTGTTTTCACAATTGTGGCCAAAAAGCTGAGGCATCAATGTTATTGGTGTCAACTGGTGTTAACTGGCATCCCAGAAAAGGAAGGAACTGGAAAAAAGCCGGTTCCAGCCAATGAAAGCAAACAGAGGGAGGGAAAGCAAACAGCCTGTGCTGGTTCCACAGCCAAGGCGATTGTAAAGGGATCTCATGAAACACAGCGACTCCAAAACCCTTGCTGGTGCCCAGAGTCCTGGTCCTGCAGCCCTGTATCCCCGCCGATTCCCAGCAGAAATAAACAGGCAAGCAAACAAGCAAAACTCCAGTAGAAGAGACACAAACGGGATAAGGAAGAAGAAAAGGGAATGTGCCTCGCTACTTTTCAATTCTCTGTTCTTTTCCTGTTACTGCCTTGCCTGCGTATGCGGTTAAAACAACTCGGCTTGGCTCGCGCTGTGTGCCCCAGAGCGAGAGGTGTCAGTCAGAGCAGGAGCAGGGGGGCTGCCAGAGGGTTTGCAAGGTAGGAAAGGATTGAACCCTCTCTGCCCCTCTCACTGCTGCCTGGGAAGGGAGTCCTGCTGAACCCAGGGGGGTGGCAAGAAAGTTTCCAGAAGGCAAAAAAATCCCAAACGCCAGGATAGGCAGACAACTTCATGATGCTCTGACGGGTGCAAGCCCCAGCTCCAAGACTGTGTCATTTGAGGCTGGGCAGAAGGTCACGCGCTTCAGGAGAAAGAAGAGTGAAAAAAACCAAAATAGCCAAAAGCAGGAGAGGGTCAGGAGACAAGCCAGGGGTATGAGTGTAATGCTGTCGTGAGGTTCCCCTGTTGGTTTTGTCGACGTGCGGTTGGCAAGAAATCATCTTTTCTGATATTTTCTCAATTCCTTCCTTTCAAAACTGACCAAACAGTTTATACTTACCGGCATGATTAGGCTAGAAAAAAAAAAAGATAAGATATTCACATTAAATTGCTGAATAATCTGCCTGGAAAATCTGTGAGGCTGAGGTAGGCATTTCTTCTAAAATCTCTGGTCATGATTTGTATTTGTCTGCGTTTCCAGTGATCTAATAACTCAAATTTGGGAGTGTGGAGAGACAGGAAAGTTGGTGTTAAGCCAATAAGAATGAATCAAGAGGTGAAGGACTTTCTGAATCATTTTTTGTAGGCCATTTTTATCAGAGTTGGAGTAAAGAAGCTCATCTTATTTCCCTGTAGATTTTACAACTCTCAGAAAAAAAATAGTGGAACTCTCCTGATTAATTTATTCTAAAATATGGAAATAAAGCTTTTCAGCAAAACTATGGAGAGGATTTTCTTGATGTATCAGCTGAAATTATGTTGCCTGTATCTGTGATCACTGAGCTTTGCTCTCAGAACTAGTTCACCATTTGCAGAAGGGGTTCATAAGATAGCCAGCACGGGACTTGAGGGAAGCTGGGAGGATGAGAGAAGGAAAGAGAGATGGAGAGAAAAGAAAGACACTGAGCAAAAACCCCAAGAAAAAATGTACCATTTATTCCAGAAAAAAAGTACCAATCTAAAAAAGCACGAGTAGCCTTTCCCATTAGTGTTGACGCATTGACACCCACACACAAGGGGGAAAATGTGCCAAAATTCCAGTCACAGAGCAATGAAAACTAGATGAAAAAGACAGAGAGAGCTATCTCAAGAAAATTAAATGATCCATCCTTGAGGAACTGAGAATGTAGAGAAGATAATTGTTATTACTGTTGTGCAGCAAATGAATTGTAATATAGGAGTCACCTTTGCAAAGATGCTTTTTATAAATGTAAGATAAATTTCATAAATGCAATATTTAGGTTATGCCACTTGTGTCATTTTGCAAATGAATAAACTCCTAATACATCAATAAATGGGTAATACTAAGTAAATAAATAATATAGTCTGATATCATATAGCAAATTCATGACAGAACTGAGAACACAAGTTTCTTCATTCTGAGTCCTGTGGCTTTTTACTAAGTCATTCTGTTTGTGTTTTGTTCTTACTCTTTGAGAGGCACTGATTTATACCAATGTATTTCTATCTGACTTCTTTAAAGTCTTTTCTAAAAGTTCTTGACCTCTTTTGATAGAACAAATCATAGATACAGTCCAGAGCTCATCACACTTCACAACTCTCTCCAGGGTCTGAAAAACACCCGCTGACTCACTGCACAACTATTTTTTCCTGCTGCTTTTCTGTTAGCATCTTCTTTAAAAGTACTCTTTAAAAACACAATGTGGCCAGGGTCAGCAACTTTAAGAGTTATGTTTTGGCAAAAACTTAAAATCAAACTGAAGTTAAGAATGGGGGGTTGGGAAGCACAAGACAAAAATAATTGAGCTCAGAAAACACAATAAAAACTGAATTTTACTTCAGATTTTTACTTTCATGGCAGTGTCACCTTTCCATCAAATAAAAGGAAAGGTCTTCTAGCTTCTGGGTAACCTGAAGGGCCACTTGTGACAGTTACTGAATAACATGTCTGTCGTTTGCCATCGCACACTGTTCTTTCCTGTTTGCTTCAGATATTTCACACATACCTTTTTTTAACAAACCATAGAAACAGTGGCCCCATACATCTGAAAGAAAGTGGTCCATCTGAAATAAAATTGGGAGGGAGCAAAAAGTGAATGTCAGAAAGTTTAGTAAAAATACCTGTACAAATTTTACCCATTTAATTGTCTTGTGGGAAGTGGCAAACCAGTTTTTCTACTCAGGCTGAAATTTTTATGGGCTTGATTTCTTTCTTACCTGCTTTAGATATAACTTTCTGGAATCAGTGGAGAAAATCCAGTAAGAAACAATAAGAGGTGTACGAGAGCTACATTTCAAATGTCTTTATTAGTTTCCAGTACACTGCTTTGTGTGATCGGAGTAATTTCAACCACCTACTTCACTGGCAGGGGCTGAACTCAAGCCTGAACTTGGAGGAGGGATCTCAGAGAGACAGAGGGGGGGGAACAGTGAGCACATGGCCCTGATTTCTTGCTTTGCTTCCATCATAATCGAGTTGTCACCTACGTGGTGCAGCGCCTGATGGTGCGCCGTCCCATGGCAAGGGCTGGGCTGGGAGCAGCCAGTTCATAATGTTACCCACTGCCTGAAATCAGGCGGTTTTTAGGAATTTCCAAACGAGGTGCCAAAAATTGGAAGCCCTTTAGATCACCGCGCAGTGGAAAAAGGGGTTTGCTGTTTCCTCATGTGAGGAATTGTTAAAAATGTGTAAGCTGAAATTCCCCTTCCCTGTTCCAATTAAGGAAAGGGATGTATAGTGCTAAGAAAAATGTGAGCTGCTGAAGTGTATTTTTTTTGTTGCTGGGAAACATTTTCTCCTGCATGGAATATGTCAGTCACACAGGAAATGCAGTCATTTTCATGGTTTTAATTATTTCCACTGAGAAAGTGTTTTGTTTTCTCCTGAAAATCTTGTTGTTGCAAAAATAAACAGCTAAATGTCATTAATGCTGTGCTTTGACTTCTTGCTGTTTTTTGACCACAGTTGGCAACCTGAAAGGAGTTTTACATGCATTCATCAATACCAAATGTCTGGGTAAAGCTTTCCAAAGTCCATCAAAATTTTCAAGTCGTTGCAGGCAAGCAGGAAACAAAACCAGCCTCAAATGCACAGCTCATTTCATGTTCACCCGGTAGGCGCAAAGAAATAAGTAGCGTACAATCCTGCGATGTGATGGAAGCTTTAACTCATCCGTCCAGTCGATGGGTTCATTAATAAGTAGCAAAGACCACCTTCAATGGACAGTATCCATCCAGAGGTGTCATGGGGAAATTTGGTTTGAGACCATCATTCCCCTTCAGCAGGAGACACTGAAAGTTCAGCAGGTGGAGTGACGAGTCTGATATCACCCAGGACAACATAGGAGAGGCTGTTTGGAAAAAATGGAGGGCCCCAGAATCCTTCCCTGCTGCCTCTGTACTCACCAAAATCCCATCTTTTGGAATACAGGTGGGGGAAATACTACGCTGGCAGTGCTTCGACAGGGAGGTGCCAGTGACTTCGCCCACTGCGTCAGCCCCACAGGCCAGGTATGCACATTGCTGGCAGAGAGGCTGGGGAGGAAACTGTTTACTTCCCACTTTCAAAAAAAAAAACCAAACAAGATGGTTTCTCCTGATTGCTATGAAGTGGGAGCGAAGGGCATTTGGCTACCAGCTCTCCGGTTCCTCGGACTGTCTGACGTAGCTCACAAAGGCAGGTTGTGCCTGTGGGGGTAGTCGCCACTTTGTTATCCCACACGGATAGGTTGGCTGTGTGCCTGTGGGACCCCAGGGACCTCCTCGGGGAGGGAACGCTCCTGGGGCTGCTGCACCAGAGCGGATCCCCGCCATACACCCTTTGAAAGCACTTGGTGCTGGTTACAGCCTGCTGCAGTTCAGGAGCTGGCATTTGCTCTTCTGTCGTTTGCACTTTTATTTGCTTTTTTAAAAGCCCAAGGTATATATCACCTCTGGCAAAGCTGGTTTAGTGATCTCCAGGGTAGAAGCAAACCCTCTCCTGTAATTTTCTGTGTAGTTTACCAGCGTGATTTTTACAAAGGACTTCGAGCCACTGAGGACTGCAGCCTGGGGGCTGATGCCACCTCCCTCCCTGCCGCTGGCACAGGCAGGCACAGCCTTGCGAGAGGGCAGCTGCCGCCTGTCCCCAAGATCCCTGCCACCCCAGTGTGGCTGCTTGGCTGAGTTACTCCTGTGAAACCAGAGACCTTAGCATCAGGACTTGGACCTCTCCAAAGATTACAGAAGTCCTGGTGCACTCATTCGACTTCTCCATGGCGTGGGCTGCCAGCCTATGAGCAACTCCATCCAGCAGACACCCTCCTCCCTCCCTTCTCATTCAGATTCAGGCTCTGTGCTGCTCAGTTTGGCTTAAATCTCTCTGTTTCAGACTAATCACTGAAGCATTAGTTATTTAAATTCACACTGATGAAATAGGCATTGGCAAAGGCCAAGGGGCTGTCAGTGGTACAGCATATGCTGTGTGGGAAATGCATGGTGCCCTGAAGAGCCACCACACTGCCTCTGAGCAGGAATGTCCCTGAGGAGGGGATGTCTGAGATTGGGTTCACAGCAAACAGGGTGCACACAATCTTTTAGCCTTCCAATACAGCTTCTAACTTCAGCAAGTCTTGACAAAGAAGCATGGACAAAGCACAGTTTTGTAGTTAGCTGTCATAAAGTTTAGAACTTGGTAAGGACTTTTCTACCGTGGACATAGTGTACGAGGAAGCTTTTTGCGCATGTGGGATCAATAGGCAGGAGTTACTGACTCAGCTGAAGGCTATTTTCATACCGCAAAAAGTAATCAGAAACTCCAGAGCCGCACTAGGGCAGCTGCTTTGTTGCAGCTACTTTTATGAGAGAAGGGAACTTGCTAGTCTCTTCCTGGCTTCTTTGGGAAAGTGAAGGACCCATTTTCTTCTCCAACCTCATCAAAGAGAGATCACACCAATCTCACTGACTTTCAGGGAAGCTGGTGAGGAGTTTTGGCACTACCTTCAACATCTGCCCCTCCAGACAGGGAACTGCAAACGTTTCCCTCATGCTCCACCTTTTTCTCCAAATCTTACCCTTTCCTACGTAGTGACCAATGCGCACTCCACCACCCAAGAAGTCTCTTCTTCCCTGTCTGTGACTCCCCTGAATTGCACCATGACTTTCTGAAGTGGGTGTCTGTACTGTCCTGATAGACAGCTCTGAAATTTCAGTTGTACTCAGTGAACGTGCCTTCACACCCCCCACCACAGGCACACTCATGCTTTCTCACTCCTGGCTCTCTGACTGTGTCTTCTCCTCTCCCTTAGCCCACCTAAGGGGACACAGCAGTTACAGCAGCAATGAGAGAAACTCAGCCCTTCTGTTCCTTTCTGAGAAAAGTCCTAGTTTGCTGCAAGACATCTGACTTTGAAATGGCTCTGCCTGTGATTTAGAGTTTTTTGTGACTAACAACATGTTTAGACATACATATCTGTATTTACCATTGTAGGGTTTGGCTCCCTTGTCAGTTCTAAAAGCAAATACACTTGGGCCAGCTCTCAAACTCTTGGACATGTGCCACTGACATCAGAGGCAACACATTAAAGCGCCTAATTCCTGGAGTATTATGATTATCAAGTCTACACGATCCACCCTCTTAGCTGTAAAAACTTGAAAGCCTGAGTTAGTCGAGCTTCATAGAAACTCAAGAATGAGAATATGAATGTAAATAACTCAGCATTTTTTATTTTTAAAAGCCATGTTTCCTAAGCCACTCTTTTGATTTTGATTTTCTGAAAGGCATATGAAGTGTTTCACATTTCACCTTCAGCTTGAACATACAAAACATTAAAATAGAGGAGGAGAAGCAATTTTATGGATAGAAGAGATGTAATCCTTCAGGATTATGACCGCAGGATAGTTGGAACAGTCCAGCCCTTGCACCACTGACACGCATGGGGCAGGGGTGGGCCCATACCCCAGGGACAGTGCTCAGATGTGCAGCGCCTTTGCAACACACCCCTGAAAGTCAGGTTTTCAATTTGCCAGTGAGAAGGGAGGGCCTGAGTACAGCCTGAAACCACTTCATTCACCTGAAATCCTCTCTGCCAAGTGACACCGGTGCCAGTGGCAAGCTAGAGCAGTGAGAGCTGGGGGACACAGCTGCAACGGTATTCCCCTAAGCTGATCTCCTGCCTGTGTCTGTTTGGAGGCATTGGGAGCTCAGGGCAAGAGCAGAGCCACCTTCCTCATCAAAGTCTCCACCTCTTCTTTGTCAGATCCTGCTTCCTCCCAGATAACGGGTGGCATGGAACAAGCGGGATTTGGAGGGAGCTTCTTGGAGAAAAAGTAGAGGACCTACACTGCACTGCGTGTAGCTGGCCAACACAACTGCAGCTGGCCGGGTGCAATGCATGGGCTCGCACCCAACGCATGGGCTCTGCAGCCTGCGGGAGCCGCACAGGCTGCAATCACAGCAGTTACAGCGATGGTTTGCTCTCAGATTTGGCATGGCTGCTTTCAGAGACCTCCTGCATCATTCCATCCCTCCAGCTTCATTTCCAAGTGACTGCTGGAGCAAATTGAGGTTTGATTGCTGTAGGTTGCTGTGAGTTCAGAGAGGAGAGACCTCAGGGCAGCCCACCGGGCCAGGGGCCACCCTGAGTCCCCGTGGACATCGTTGCTGCCTGGGCTGCACCGCTCTGGGAAGGAGGAAGGTGGGGAACAACTCACAGCTGTCTCAGCAACAGCTTCTGTTGTACCTCCCCACTTCGGCCCCCTTAACTGAACAGGGAAAGGAAGCAAACAGCTTCTCCTGTTTAAGCTGAGTCTCCCGATGACAAGACAGGTTTGTCTTGATGACTCTTACATATATGTGTTCTTCATGTCTGAGTACCGCATAGGTTTATTTCATGCACAAGGGCACCTAGAAACACTAGTACAAAAGGCAGTTATGCAGAAGTTAGGAAATCCCAGAAATCGAGTAGTCATGCCTCTGTAACTCAGCTCTTTTGTGTATAGGCACAATACAATGTGTTAATATCTTTATTGCATACAGTTTCTCTTGCACACCCTCACCTTGTTCAGTACACAGAGCAGATAATGTTTAGTTAATAATCATTTGGAAGTCTGTGTTACATCAGAGCTCAGACTGCAAAACCACAGCCATTGCTACATTGCTGCTAACCTACAGTGTTAGTCAGTATTTTGATTTTGTTCGATTTGTTCCAGCCTATGGTCCGAAACTTGGAAATGGAGATAATCCATCATGGAGATATGGTTAACAGTTTCCCTATAAAATGCTAGATGGTACTGTAATATATAAAAATTTCATAAGCCTGAGTTAATCTACCTTCACAACATGCCAATAAGACGAGGGGATAGCATTATCTCTGCATTAGAATTGAGGAACTGGGATGTATCATTTTAACTCCAAAAATATCCCTTAAATTCAGATGCCCAGCCTGCGAAACCTAGGTTCTGTCCTTGTCACTTAGTATTAAACAAGTCTTAATACATATAAAGGCAGTTACCATTGACTTTGTTCGCACTTGGGAGTCTTGAACACAGTTGAAAATAAAGCTTCATGATCTCAGATCATACAAAGAGAAAAGATAAGTCTGAAAGCTTCCTCTGTAGGCTGCCTAGTCCATCTTCGTGCCCTAAGAAAGGGTCAGCTGTATCAGTGTTCCCTGGGTATCTCTATTGCTGACTTGTTCCTGATGAACATGTTCTTAAAAAAACCCTAAAACCAGAGATTTCACTGTCTTCTGAGGCAGCTCTCTTCCAGTGCCTAATTATGCTCGTTGTTACATCAATGTTTAGACTAAACCCTCTGTACTACAACTAGTCCATCTTTCCTTGCTGTGTCCACAGGGGACATGAAGAACTGTATATTCCTCTGCTCTTTGAAAACGTTGAGTGTCTGCTGCTGGCCCCTGGAGTCCTCACTGGCTCACACCTCTCTTTGGAGAACGCTGCCCATGATGGGACACGGAACACCAGCCAAGGCCTCGGGTGCTGAGTAAGGCAGAAAAATTTCTCTGTGCCTCTTATGCGTTACTTTTCTGCTTCTATGTCTCCAACGTGTTCCTCGCATTTCTTCACAACAGTGTCAATGTTATTGCTCGTGAATAACTTAGGGTATGTTGCAACTCCAGTTCCTTTTCTGCAGAGCTATTATCCATCCTGCCAGGTCCACTTTTGTCATTTTGTAATCAATTACTCTTATTTAAATGTAGACCTTTGTGGTCTTCCTTACTGAGTTATTTCCCACATTTTTTCAACTCACTACACTAATTTATTAGCCTTCTGCCCTTCTGTGTGCCTGTAGCTCCCCTTCCAGATGGTCGTTGTTTGTGGTCTCCCACAAATATTTAATACTCATGTCCACTAATGACATGAGTGATTGTCCTGGTTTCAGTTGGCATAAAGTTAATTTTCTTCTTAGTATCTGGTATAGTGCTAGGTTTTGGATTTAGGATCAGAATAATGTTGATAACACACTGATGTTGTAGTTGTTGCTAAGCAGCGTTTATACTAAGTCAAGGACTTTTGAGCTTCTCCTGCTGCCCTGCCAGCGAAGGCTGGGAGTGCACAAGAAGCTGGGAGGGGACACAGCTGACCTGAACGAGCCAGAGGGGTATTCCATGCCATATCATCTCATGCCCAGTACATAAACTGGGGGGAGCTGGCCATGGGGCACTGTGGCTCAGGGATTAGCTGGGCATCAGTCAGCAGGTGGTGAGCAATTGTATTGTGCATCACTTATTTATTCTATTATTATTATTGTTGTTGTTGTTATTATTACTGTTACTATTACTATTTTCCCTTCCTTTTCTGTCCTATTCTGTCTTTATCTCAACCCACGGGTTTTACTTTTTTTTTCCTGGTTCTCTCCCCCATCCCAGTGCAGGGGGAAGAGTGAGTGAGCAGCTGTGTGGTGCTTAATTGCCAGCTGGGGTTAAACCATGACAGTGATGGAGCAGAAAGCACAAAAGAGAAGCAGACGCAGGGCAGATCACTTTGGAAACAACAGTGGATTTTCTTCCATTTTAACAGTGATTTGTAAATAATTTTTTAAGTAGAGTTCCCACCATAATTATTTTCCAAGCATTTAAGAAACAAGGCATCTGCAAATGAACAAACTACTGTGGAAAGTCTGGTGTAAGTGACTTCCCCAGCATCAGGTAGCCACTCTGTGTCACAGGCTGGGGTTGGAGCTCAACTTTCATCTGCCTCCAGGATGGGGCACTTCTTGGGCCCCCGTTCAGTCCAGACCTGCCTGGGGTGGCTGGCCAGGGGCTGCTCTCTCCTAAGGAGAAAGAAGAGCAAGGTGCAGCCTCTTGGGCACCAGGAGCTGGGAAGGAAGGTCATGGTCAGTGAGGATAGCACCTTTAGATACTTCAGCGTTTAAGGTCTAGCAGGCCTGTACATGTCCTAACCCCTGATTTAACCAAACCTAGAAAGGTTTTTGCAGGAAGAGGAAAGAATACATTCTTGGCAAAAGGTTACCCTTGTTAAATTTCAAGTGATTGGTATGAGGCAAAATGGGGGAGTAATTACGACAGTACTGTTTTTGAAAGTAAATATATTTTTGAGCACTGGCAAAAGCAGATTTTTCTCCTAGCATTGTTTGCACTGAGTTTTGCTGCAAGCAGATCTTAAATGCAGCAGACCTGCTGATCACAATGGCTGTGGATGGAGCGAGGTTTTCAAAGCCAGGGCAAAGCGAGGTCAGGGACTGGAAAAGTCGAATGTTGTACCAGGCTGCCATTCTGTCCAAGAAACATGAAAAGGACCTGGGCAGGCAACCAGAGAGCCCAGGACAGGATGCTCAGCTAGAAGGAAGGATGGCAGGAATTAGTCAGTGCTCAAAGTGCCTCAAAAAAGCAAGGCACATCTGTATAGTTACAGACATGTAGCATTTTTTTTATAGCCATGGGCAACTACTGATATTGCCTCATACACTTACGAATGGAAGGAAAAAAGCAGTCCCTAACTTCAGTATAGTATATTAACTGGGTTGGTATGTATTTAGTCGTCAGCAGCCCTGCCTGTGGCCAGCTATAGTGTGGGAACTTGCAGCAGCTATTGACATTCACCTCAGGACAGCCTTTCTTTTACTTTTTTTCCCTTAATTTCAACCAGAGCTGTTAAAGTGAGTAAGACAACAGGCACCCCAAAACAAGGTACCTAGCACAAAGCAGGAGGCAACTTTATGAATACCTGGTGCTGCTTACTGGGTGTCCATTGAGGGTCTACCCTTGAGACCAGCTGCCCTCAGGTTCTCCACCCTCTGGTGACAGGGATGAACAGGAGACCCACGGTGGGATTCAGCAGAGGTGTGGAGGGAATTTACCCATTACGGGCTCTTCCCCTTCGCTCGGACTCCACAGTTAAATGCACTGCACTGATGTCACTCACCACCTTTATGTTAATAATGATATCATAATCTTCGCCATAACATAAATCCATGGGAACTATGAGCTCACAGAGGCAGGTTTCATATTGTTGATCTGGGTTTCTTGAGCGTAGACAAGCAAAATAGGCTCCTGTTTTATGGGGTTTGCATAATACAGTTTAGGGAAAAAAAAATCCACTGCTTTCAATGGGGATTTTTTTGAGAGATCTTAAAAGAATAAAACATGTCTATCTTTATTCCACTAGAGGTCGCCAGCACAATATTTTTACACAGAACACTACAGGAACGAGCAGGATCATTTCAGTTCAAGAAGTTCGCTTGGGACTTAACTATGTGATGAATCTGGACAGATGATCATTCTGGAATAACTGTTTGTACCAAACTGCTTTGGAGAAACTTCTTACACAGATTTCTGCTTTGGGAGCTAAGCATTCTTCTGGAAAAAAATAATAATAATAAAAAAAATCACTTTAATTTTGGACTAGAGTGTTCACACCGTAAAGGATACCTTAGAAAAGTTAGATCATACCAAAATAAGTACACTGAGCAGTTATTTTGAAGTGGTTAGGCCACAAATAAAAAGTGGAATATTCACTAATAGGAGAGCAAATTAAAATATGGATTTGAAATTAGATTTTGTGCTCCTTCTTTCCTGTGGCCAGATCAGTAAATGAAGACCTGAGAGGATGTTTTGAGGCAAGATAACATTAACCTAGATTTAGGACTAGCCCTGTGGCTACTCTGAAGTCCGTAACGCTTTGCAGCGTGCTGGCAGATACCCCTGCCTGTGGCACTTCTGCTGCCTCCTCACTGCAGCCATGTGGGGATCTGGTCTGTGATCGCAGCAACAACTTAACTCGGCAGGGACACGCTCAGTCAGGCATGTTGCTGCTGTGCCGTGCTGTCGGTTACACTGCCTCTTCCATGGGGCTTGGAGCCTGTGCTCAGCAAGTGGTTGTCACACCTCAATTGCGAGTGCTATTGCAGCTGGCTAACAGCAAATTTGTTGTGATATGCTATGCAGCATATAAATAATCAGAGCCAGGGGTGGCAGCAGCAGTTGTTAAATCGACTCCATATGTGTCACACATCTAGAGACAGGAGTATCCCAAACAGCACCGAAACTGCTTTTCCCTTGCAGCAATCTGAGGCCTCCCACAGCTCCCCTCTTGTTTCCCCCTGGCAATGTTGCAGCCCACTTTTCTTCCCCCAGAGCTGCACCATGCTGTTATCTCTCTCTGTGTCAGGTTGAAGCCTTACTTAACCTGTTATCCCAAGGTCTTAACATGGTGTGCCCGTGACACCTCATCCTATAAAAGGATCAGGTTGTACAGCAGAGCCATGGGCTATGTGTATTGGTTCAGTTGCAGGAAGGTTGTATTTTTCCATGAATAATGCAATTGCAGGCCTCAGTGTGCTTTTCCAGAGGGGAGTAGGGCCATCACACATCCTGCTGCTCCAGGAGATAAGGGCACACAATAGCCCGGAGCCATGGTGCACAGCCCCTAGCACACCACCAGGAGCTTCACCTTCGCTGACAGACTGGGTCAGGGGCCAGGCAACGGGAAACAAAAAGAGTCTCTTCCCAGAAAGTCCTGCATTGCTCATGAATCACCTGATAGCGATGGCAAATGCAGATGCCAAACATTTTGCAGCTCCATGAGTGATGGCTTACGTAAACTATTTAATGAGTTCATATGCACATTTGCAGATATTTTCCCCTCCCATGTTCTGTCCCCAGCTCTTTGCAAAGCCTTAATCCAGTTATCTCCTTGTTCTTCTGCCCACTTTAGGGTCTAACCACCTTCCTAACCTCACCCTATTTATGGGCATCACCTTGGCTGTGCTCCACCAAAGGAGGTCAGGAGACAAGGGGCCATTCACCTGCATGAAACTTGGAGCCACTGCAGTCCCTGTCAGCTATGGAGCAGTTCAACTTTGGCCTGCAAGAGTGCAGGCGGTGTCAGGCAGTGAGCGATTCATGATAGCACACCAAATGTGTTAGCTATATTGTCACTGGGCAATCTGAGTGCCAAAATGCAACAAATGTCACTCCTTGCAGCTCACTCCAGCTGTGAGGGGAGTATGGCAGAGAGCTAGAGAAGGTGGCTGCAAAACTTCCAGAAGTTTTTTGGCAGCAAGTGGTGGTTTAAAGGTATCAGAGACTGCAAAACCCCCACCTGCTTAGCTAGGCCACTCACATTTGGGATGGCTGGAGCAGGAACTGAAGCAGACTCTTTCCAGTGCCCCGCCATGCACCACAAATTTAGAAGGAACAGCTAAACCACTGTATATGTGAGCAATTTTACTCCTCACAGCACTTGACAAGCACAAGTTGCCTTTAATCCATGGCAGCTAGTGCCTCTCAGCAGCATTATCACTGCAATGAGGTCTGTGTAGTTTAGGAAGAGCATGATGCTCCTCCGGTTCTCCTCTTGGTCCTTGCCAACAACGCTTTTGCCCTTTCTTGTTCAGGGTCAAAACCCAATGTGCATAGCTTAAGTAAGACTCTGGGATAGAATAAAATCAGCCTTTCACTAAATTGTGGATGCTCACCCCCTTGGTATTTGCTTTTGCCCTCCTCTAGCTCACCATCTTATAAATCACAAGTGGCACGGAGAGGGTGAACAGGGACTGATCGTTCACCATCCTCTTAATACAATAATTCTAGGTCACCAAGAAGAAGAGAGGAAGAAGAGAGGTCTGGGAGAAGAGATAGTCCATGGCCGTAGTCAAGTACCACTGCTGTCCTCCCACCGCAGGAACTGACAGGCAAGACATGACCTGTGGCACACGACCTGACACTTTTCTCTTGCCTGTCAGGAAAGGTGGGAAATCTGTTGCCACCAGAAGGTGTGAAGACAGGACAGCGAAATGCACTTGGTTGAAACTTAATCTGGTGAGCTTGAATACAAGTGGTAGTGAAGAACACGGCACAGGCGGTTTCTGCACAGGCTCACTGCTGAAGTGAGCACTCGATGTCCCCTGTGGGTCTGCTGAGCCTAGACTGAAAGCCCGGCTGTCGTGTCTTGCTTGCTGTTGCTGTCAGAGTTAACTGGGATGAGCATCGATCAAGCTAACAATGTTCCTGTGGCAGAATTGAGTGCAGATTGTCAAAACCAGCTAAGAAGCATAATAGGTATTTGACCAGTCAAGCTCCCTGCTAGCAGCCCCCCGCAAAGGGCTGGGGATGTTCACATGGGCTCCTTTGGGAGAGCAGTCTACAGGTACCTTAAATCTAGTTCAAGGGTGCCTGTGCATTCATGCAGGCACACTCTGGTTGCAGGGTGTACATCCTCCCAGAGCCAGGTTCGAGCTACTGTTTAGGAAACAGGATTTCTTACTTCTGAGCTGCAATACCATGCCTCCTCTTAAATTGGTAAACATGGCAAACTGGTACTTTTGTCATGTGGTTTTGGATTAATCCAGATGGGAAAAGCTTCTTGTATCACTTACCTGGAGGGCAGAAAACCTATCCTATTGTGCTCTCAATGCTGTTGAGGTAAAAAGGCTGAAGATAGAAATAGTATACTTAGAGTAAGAAAATATCAGGGTATGCTTCTGCTGATTTCAAGATGTGCCTGCTATCAGTATTTGGGTTTGTGTGTCTACAAATTCTCTTTTGTTATATTCAGAGTGTAAATTAACTTGTCATTCAAGTCATTAAGGAGATGTCATTAATTAGCTTATTTTGGGAAAATCAGGATAGAATATTTAAACCAAATGCAATTAAAATGCTTTTCTGATGAAGAAGTTATAGAATGAAATATCTATAATCCTAGCTCTGGAATATACTGGCAAGCTGACACTATATTCAAAGGAGGGAAGGGGAGTAGGTTTTGCATTTGATGTAATCAGCTAACTTCTGAATTGAGTCTTCATTTTAGTGACAGCGCTTTTCCAGCTGCCTTTTCAGAGTGCAGATTTCAATAATAAATAAATTTTAAAAGGCCCATTTATAGAGAACTAAGCTTCCTGGAAATACCACATTTGAACTCACAAGCTTCTTAACATCCTTTTTATATCCTGATGGTGTAATCAGTGTATTTTCGTCCTTAGCCAGCAAGTAATTTGGCATTAGCACCTCACCTTATTTAGGGCTGTTGCAAAAGACTCCCGATTTATGGCAAATACAAGAGGAGAATCTAAACCTGTAAAGCCAGAGAGTCTAAATTTAGGAAGGGTAATGGAAAGCATTGTATTTAGAGCTAGAAAGGAAAAAGGATAGCACCATGGGAACAGATTACTGTCAGGCTATTCAGTTCTTTAGCAGGACTCGCCTATTTAGTAGTAATAACCATGATTGGCCAGATTTGCTTTCAGTTTTAACTATGAAAATGCACATGACTCTTTAGCCTCACTGTAATCTATGTTGACATAAATAACAGAAGATTTTTCCCAAATTTTTATTATTATTATTATTTTAAATTTTACCCTTTTTGAAAACTGGCCATTTTAAAAAGGACTGAAACAAAGTTGGCAGTCTTTCAAATAGGAGTAAACTCCTTTTTGGATTTAGAGCCTCCAGGACTAATGTGGAACCTAATTCTTCTGCAACAAGTATCTTGTTAAGTCTATGAATTAAAAATCTCAGGTAGGATAAAAGCTTTCCTGGAAATAAAAAGTGGACGATAGATGCAGGAAAAGCTGAGAAGTATGAGTCCTTACTTTTTAGACCTGATAGCATATTGTTAGAAATGTCTACAATTTAAAAAAAATTGGGACAGACTATTGGGGTTTGCTATGCTATGATCAGGGCAGAACCTGAATCAAAAGTCTTGGAAAGCAAGCTGTCAAAGGTGCACTTCAGTGCCTTATATAGGAAACTAAGGTACCATCTATGGTGGGAAAAGAGAAGATGTGAGATTTCCTGGTCACAGAGAAACTGCTTTTGTCTGACACAGAGACAGGGGGGTGACAAAGGGAAGACAAATAGAGAGGGTCATGGGCAACTGGGGTGATGGGTTTTCAGCTGTCATCTTTGTGAAACCAAATTGCAATTACAATTTGCTACTCAGTGGTGGATAAATAGAGAGGTATAATAGATCCTGGTTTTAATATGTGGTTACATAGATAGCTGTTGGATTTTAAACTACAAGCAATGTTTATTTTATCTCCACGTGTAATGGGTTTGGTACTGCATGTGCCTGTATGACTAATACCGTGTACCTAAGTGTCATCCATCAGCGATGAGCACTGTGCCAGGAGTACAAGAGCACTGAAAATTGAGTTCTTGAATTCTCATCCAGGGAAGGGTATTGATCTCTATTTTTAATTGGTCTCTTCAAAAAGGCAATTCTGGGACCCATGCAGCGTTTTTATTTTTTTACTTGAAGAGGACTTGCAAGATGACATGATAATATAAAGGTGTATTTGCTGCAGCAGATGAAAAAGCTTAGCTGAAATGGAAGCACTAAATAGAGACCATATACTTGGCTACATGTGGGAAAAATATCCACTGCTTGGTTCATGCACATCCATAAAACGCCAGAGGATAGATGCAAATAACCTGTTTGCAATTCCTCACACTTTGTAGATATTTGGGATTTGTCTCATTTAGAACTGTCATATAAAACTGTCCCCAGCAGAAAAAGGTAAGGATATATTGTCAAAAATTATACTCACTACAAGAACCTGCTTGTAATTTTAAAACAGTTGTGGGATTATTTTTTTTTAATTGCACAGCATAAGCTCAGTCTAATTTCAGTAGAGTTAACCTTGCTGTGCTAGAATCAAACTGACAGAGAGGTGAGAATCAAGCTCACTCTGTTTTTTCTTACTTCACAATCAGTGATCTTTCCAAAATAATTTTAGCAAATTATGTTTATCAAATTTATCAGGTTAAAGTGCACCGTGTTCAGACACTTAAGTTGAGCATTCCTGGATTTCCAAAGTGACTGCAGACCTGACTACGTAATAGGAAGAAGAAAAACCCAGATGCGTGAACATACTTAAGAGAAGATTATCTGGGTTCAGTTTATGCTTATCTGGAAGATGACACTGCTTCTCTTAGAGCCTTCATGTGAACGCCATAGTTGAAACGGCTTTGAACGCCATAGGAACCTTTTAAAAATGTCACACAGCCCATGAACATGGAGAGTGCATGCTGGAACATCGCTGTTGTGGTCCATAGCCCTGGGCCCTGATACGTGGGGCTATACACAGGCAAAACAACCAAGTCCTGTTGCCCACAGCTAACAACCCACCTGCAGCCTGGAGTCACCACTTATAACCTCCAGCTGCAATCACAGGACTCAAAGGGATCGATTTTCTACAGCCCAGCTGAGTGACCATCATTGGCTCTGATATGTGCATGAGACCGCTGAGCCAAATTAAAGTCTCACTTTTGCCAAAATGGTGGGGTTCTGCTCCCCCTCACAGCTTCCCGTCTCCACATCTGTGCTGGACCCTTCTTGAGTGCCAGCCCCAGGGCAGGACAGAAAGGAGGGGGGTTATGGGACCCTCCTGTTTTGGTTAAATGAACTGCTATTTTGGCTCAGTGGTCTGTGAAAACACATTAGCACTGGTGGCCTAAAAGCAGCTGTGCAGTAAAACAGGTCTTGGGTAGCTTAGCCCTGTAAGCTTTACTGTGCAGCCTCCGGCAGGGACAGAAGGCACTTCAGCTGATGGGCAATGGCAATGGGAACTCGCATGCTCTCTTACCAGCCTTTCTTACCAGGCTGCTCCAATCAAGGTGACATGGAAACCAATGGTCATTGTACGTCTGGCCTTTCTGTTGCAAGAGAAGTTGCATAGTTGGAGTGAAGGAAAACAGTAAATCACATTAAAAAATGCTCCTCAGAATGCACTAGCAAGACCTATAGTACATGCAGTGGTAGAGCAGTACTCATCAGAGTTAACTTTTATTCATGTAAATAGTCCCACTGAAGCCAAAGGGAGAACTGGAGTGAATATGTTGTGCATGTTGTGTGTTGGAAGGCTCTATAATCTGGCTCAGAGACACTAACCACAGTATTTTAGCATGAACAGTTGGTGAATTATTTTTGACCCAGAGGGTAACAGGCCTTCATCAAATGTTTGGTTTGATTCATGCTAGCTGAATGGCTCCACTAATGATGCTCTCATGTTGCATGAAAAAATGGTTTACAGGTTTATGTGATTTAGTATAACTCCGTAGATTTTGGCACTGTTTCACATAGGTACTACTTTTCTGGAAATGATTTTCTAATGGAGTGTCCCAGCATCTTATCTATTTGCAGCTCTTTGCCATTACCTGTCACAATATTTTGCATGATGGCAACATGCCAAGAGATGCAATGTCATGTTAATAATTGTTAATATATCATGTATATGTCAGGGCAGATAGCCAAAGTGATAGGTGCTTTAGAAATAATAAAACAATTTTTTTTTCTTTTCATATTTCTTGTTCTCTAGCACTTTTCATTTTACAGGCTGCTTGTTCTTCTTCTCTCCTTGTTCTCAGTTGCTGAAATATTTTTTTGTCACCACAAAATAAGGAGCAGTATATCACTAGTCATCTGTAAGCCATAATTTAAAAGTCCATGCTTTGGAAGTATGTTAATCATCATATCTGATAAGCCTTCTACAGGCTTGCAGTGGTTTGTTTTAAAAATACAGTTTTTCTTTGCTAAATGTTTTTAATTGCTTGCAGGGTTTATCAGCATCTGCAAAGGTAAAATACTTCAACTCCCTAGTGAGCTGCGTGATTTCCAGTTAGTTCTATATCCCTTTGATATCAATCCCATGTGCCTATAATGTGATCTGCTAAATACACATCTACGTTGAGCAAAATATGCACATGCTTAATGATCACTTGGGCGGGGGGGTGAATCTGTTTTGACTGACTGCATTTACTAGTCAGTGAAAAGTCCCTTTATAGGCAATGGAATGAAACCATCCCCTCCAGAGAGCCCACCATCTCTAAGACAAGTGAGATCAGTTGCTCTCCCTGGGTTCCTGTTTCTCTCTGTAAACTGTAAAGTCACTGTAAAGGGGGACTAGGTGGCTCGCTCAGGTCTGACCTGTACTTATAAAGCGATGTGATTTAATTATCTTAGCCATAGACTGTTTACTGCAGTGTGGCTCAACATATCTCAGTGAGATGATATTCCACATTCAGGATTGAATAAAATAGTACTTGGATAACCACTGATTGAGCAGAAATGGTTCTTACAAAGTTTAGTCCATGTCTGCAAATTCGTCATTCAAAACACATCAGTAACTTATAACTTACAACCAACCTGATGGCTGGAATTGCTTGTACCCACACCATCAACCTCTGTTTCTAGCCAGGGCTATGCATGTGATCCCAATCCTGAAGCTCCGTGATCCTGGAGCACAGAGAAACTTCAGGCCCAAATCTGGAAACAGGTCATATCTGAGACCCTCTTTACCGTGAGTCAATAAAGCATGTCCCATAGCTCGTTGCATGGTCATCGCTTAAAACAAGCATATGGGTTATTTTGTCCCTTTGGAAAAGCTGTATACCTACATATCATCTCTATTTCTTATTTCAGTGTGCTTCAGCACAGTCAGTCATTAACTGCAGTTGTATGGCATATATTACTTCTGTTCAAATCCACACACAGGCTATTTTTAGCATATATGACTGAATTGATACAGTGCAGTTCTCAGCAGGAAGCTTCTCTGTATGGCATATACTTTGTACTTGGGGAGACATTAGCTGCACAGCTGTCTTCAGAGTGGTGTGTGCGTTTACCTGAACTAATGAGTTGATTTACTCAGGAAGGGCAAAAATGGTAACTAATTGACTTACAATATGTTTTTGAAGCCATACAGGACTGTACTAGAGCTGTACTCCACTCTCCAGTATACTATAATGAAGATTACATCTTTACAAAGGTAAAGATACAGATAGTTACTGTACCAGTACAGAAAATCTTGGTACCAAATCCCCAGAGAGCACTCATAAGTGTAGATTCTAAAGTGCAGAAGGAAGGATGTTTACGAGTACCGAGAAAGAAGGATAAAGTCTAAGGCGGCTTAGGCCTTATCCTATAAACCACTTATTTGTGTGCTTCATATATTACATTCATAAGAGATGGCCGGAACTGTGGGATATCTTCTCTTCATCAGCGTGTGAGAGACCATTCACAGAATACCAAGTTCCTCACATCCTCCCGCATGGTGGGCAGAGCTGATTCAGTGAACAGACCCTTACCGAATAAGCAGGCCAAGGCTGTGGGCCATTTCCTAAACAGCTCAATCTTCCCGAATCAGGAACCACCGAAGGAGCCCATGGACTTGGCGCGATGTGCTGCTTATCCCTACCTGCTAGAGGGCAGGGGGGGAGACAGCAGGTAAACATTGCTTTTTGTAGCAGTCAACAATCCGTGCACCAAAAAACCAATGTGGAGGAAACTCTTGCGTCAGCTGGGTACGTCTCAAAGGCAGGTGGATCCCGAGAGGGACGTTACGGAGGAGGCTGCACCTGCCAAAAGGAAGGGTTTGTCCGGGCCGCACGGCGTCAGGGGAGAAACCCCCCTGTCACCTGGAGCTGAGGGCTGCGTGGCGGAGGAATAGGAGCTGTGAGACCGTTCCCGCCCTCACTTAAGAGGACCTTACCCCGGGGTAGAAGGACATCATCTCCGGATGCAGGAGCTCCCACGCCCTCCTGTGTCGGAGTTTTTACGGCCACGCCGGTGTCCTCCTCCCGGCGGCAGAAGCTGAGCGCTGCCCGGCGGTGACCACAGGGTGTCACCCGTGGTCCAGGCTGACAGCCATGGGGAGGTGCGGGGTGGGGGGATGCAGTCCTCCAGCTGCAGGCAGCTGTGCTCCGGGGATCTCCCCCCCGACAGAGGGGCACCGCCGGTGAAAGAGCTCAAGGGGGTTCCTGCCCGGGTCCCTCGGCCCGGACAGCGCTGCCACCGGGGGGTCGGGGGTACCGGTACGAAGGGCAGAGGCCCGGCGGGGCTGCTGGCAGCCTTCTCCAGCCCTTTGGCTTCGGGGCAAAGGCCCTGGGGCAGCGCAGCAGAAGGCAGGCTCAGCGCCGGGCTCTCCACGCTTCACCTGCCCCGTCGCCAGGCACAGAGGTCTCCGCGCCTTTTTTTTTTTTTCCCCTTTTCTTTCACTCCAACAGCTGGAACAGGAGGAAACTGCAGAGCAAACAACAGACCCCTGCTCCCGCCAGGGCTTGCAAGCACCCACAGTTGGAAAGCTCACTCACACAACTGCAGGTGACCAAACAGAAATGTGTAGTGGTCATATACTGTTTCTGTAGTGCCTGTACCCATACAGAAAAGCCCCGAACTACTGAATTTCAGCCTCTCAAAGAAGAGGACTTTCATTTAGAGCCTTACCTGACACTAAAGCAATGCTGGCCAAATTGTCTCTGAAGCAATGCTGGCCAAATTGCCTCTGATTCAAAACATAAATGCAGTACATATCTGTATTAACTGTTTAAAGTTTTCTTTTCCAAATAGCAAACCTTTTTTTTTTTTTTTTTCCCCCTCATTTTTTTGGAAAGTAGTTTTGGAAGCATTTTTGCAGAAACTTTCCATAGACAGTTCCAGCCAACATGGAAAATTTTATCCCAATCTTTATATGTTGGTCTCGATAGCAGAAACTGTCAATGTGGGGAGTGTCAGAAACCATCCTTACCACAAGCCATCTTACTAGCTCTACCGGGATAACTATAGCTGCATAGTATCACATAAGCATCTGTAGAGCTGGTACTGCAGTTAAACAGGAAAGTAATGTTGTGGAATATTTAATTTCACTTCTTAGAAGAATACAGCTGGGCCAAGATTCATCTATCTAACTTTAGGTACCCCAGGTAAGATGCCCAATTAGGACCACCACCCAAAGCTCTTTTCCGAGCAGCGTCCCTCATTTTTTTCAGCTATATATAGAAATGTTTCACTGGAGGTGCAAGGCTGTACAAGAGCCTTGGTTTTCTTCACTAATTTCTACAGGGTCTTTATGAGAAGTGTACAGAAGATGGACAGAGACTACTTTTTGAAAACCTTTCGGGGGCGAAACGGGCATCTCCCGCTTAACTTGCTTAAGATCCAGACTGCCCTCCAGAAGTAACGGCCTGCTGAGCACAAACAGAGCACAAGAAAAATGCTGTCACTAAGAAGTTTCACTTATCTTTGTAAGAGTCATGAAACGGTCCATGGCTTATGGTACACAGAGATAAGTAATACAGACTAAACCATGTGAAATGTCTGAATTTATGTATTTAAATTTTTATGTGTGTATCATCAATACACTCCATCCAAGGGGTGTATGAGAGCCCAGGTACACTCACCATACAAAATACCATATGTTTGTTTTAAGGTTTACTGGGTCGACTGTTCTGCCAAGTAAAGCTACCCAAGCTGGTGACAGTTACAACACTGCCACCAGCAGAAAATTTGGATGATTACTTCCATTTTACGAATGGGTGAAATTAAACCACAGGTTCAGCTCTTAGTCAAATTAACATATAACACCTATGCCAGATGGGATTTCGGGAGTCCTAGCCCTTTGCTTCTCAGTCCAGAGATTTTTCTCATAAGGAAGTACAGACCTTACACACAGGGAATTCTGTAAAACAAACAAACCAACAAACCCCCAAAACAGCTGACTGCCATAGACTCCCCCCCTTCAGACATGACTGTAATACATCAGGTTCAGGGAGATTAAAAACATGGACAAATTTTTCACCTTTTCTACACTAAAAAATTGAGGCGGCATGTGTTGGATATTCATTGCTAGCAGTTGCAGACTTTTGCGCAAAGCAGCAGCCACATAATGAGCCTACGCATGGTAAAACAGTTAAAATTACAATCAGACATTGTTTTTTAAAAGTAACCCATTAAAATAATACCCTACATCTTGGCAAAGATGAAAGATACCCAAGGTACACCTCTGAGTTGCTGAAGTTCCATAATTCTTCATTATTAATGACCCCAGTGGGTTTTTTTTCTTGAAAACGACAGATAGTATTTAATGTTTTGTTACCCTAGGGCTGCAGTTCTCTGCTCGTCTATCTGCACATAGCACCTAGCTAACGCCTGGGACATGTGAGGCAAAGATAACGCCTATCACAAAACTTCATTGCTTAGCAAGTGCAGTTTCATTTTCTATAGGAGCAAATTAGCAGTATACATTTTAACATCTCTAGCCTACAAGTCATCAACACAAAAGATGTTTCAGGCACATTATAGCACTGCAAGACTTGCAAGGCCTGTCAGTACACTATTCAAAGAGTTAGTGAACTCATGAATTTGGGATTGTTGGAGTTTGAGGGGGAGGCGGCTGCATCTCTTTCATATACTAACGCAATCTGAAAGGAGAGATGTTTCTATAAATTAGCATTTTCAGCTCCAAGTGTGGTCTCCCAGACACAGTTTATAGCTGAAGCCATACAGGTTTTTTTGTTCCTACATCCAACAGAGAATAAAAGATAGAAAGTTAACTGCATGGTTTTATCTCGGACTTATAATGAACAGAAGTATCACCCCTATGAAAGCTTTGCTTACACTGCTGTTATCACAGTGGCCCAAGCAACAGTTAACTTTGCCCAGGTTTTTCTCAGCAACTGCTCATTTTGATTCTCCAAATTGCTAAGACCACCAACTGCAGTAATCAGTGGATAATGGGAGCTGTAAATAAGGTGCAGATACCCTGTCCCTCATAGAAGGAAGCCATCCATCTCCATGCAGAAGAAATTGAATGGGATCACCCCAGACATGGTTATCTTAATTCTTGGCTGAAAGTCCTTCTTGCAGGCCACCCAGCAGTACTCGGTAATAAAAACCTGTATTTAACAGCTCAGTTTTACATGTATGCCTACCCCATCTAGCTAAGCATATAACCAGTTGATGAAATCTGCCTTCCCTATACAGATTTTGTCACACCAGTAAACGCAGGGTGCATTACACTGCCCCATGTCATAGCAGCAACGTTCGATGCTCCAGCATGGACTCTGGGGTAGGGAGCTTCCATCAGCCTTAAAACCACCTGCTTTTAGCATATGCCTGCAGCATAGTGCTAAAACAGCTCAAGTCTTTATATACAGCTGACCTAAGGACTTAATTCTTCAAGTGTAGTTACGCTTTGTCCACACCAGAGAGCAGTACCTTCACTTTGCTGGAGGTAGAGAAACTCATTGAGGAACTGTCAACATTTGTACCACATAAGAGCACCCACATTTATACACACCCACTCGAACACCCCCAGTTAGAAGACCAAGTATTTTGCCAAGGTGCGCCCATGATAAGACTTGTATCGGTGCAGTCTGATGGAATAACCATCACACACCTAAGCAAAAATTACACAGATATCTCAGCTGATTGGCAACTCAGATTTGTTCTTTATCTTTTTTTAAAAAAGCTGGCTAACACTTTTCAGAGAGAAAACCTTAGTTTTAAAATAAAAAATGACAAGAGTTTATGCAAGTATTTTTCAGGATTTTACTGCAAACCAATGGGTTTGGTCACAAAAAAATATGATACATATAACCATGTTAATTATATTACATTACAATGATGGTATACATTACAAGTAAGTCTGTAAGTTTAAATATACATCTAGAGTTACAACTGAATGTACAGATCTTTTTTACAATACATACAATCAGGAATGAAAAACCCCCAAACCCCAAACCCATAAATAATGCCCATTTTACAGATGACATTTTTTAAACTAAAAAAAAAAAAAAAAAAAAGAAAAAAGAAAAAAAAAAAAAGAAACCAACAGCTTTGACCGACTGCAGCTGGGGCATTTTGGTCCATAAAAACCCTTTCTAAAAATAGAAATCTTTTTTTCATAGCAGCAATGCTTTCTTCAAGCATTTGGATACAAGTAATTGTGAGCCCATTTCAATAATTTTAGTTGACTGTATAGATTTACAAAAGAAATTTCAAAATTACACTTAATTTATCTTCCAAATATGGAAGAAACAAACAATGCCCCACATTGTGGTATCCTGCAAGTGTCACACTGATGCTTTAAACTAAGTCCATCTGTAGTACGCAGACCACACGCATACCATTTGTTCACATAGTAAACCCACATAAATGAACTGAGAAACACACTCTGCAACAGGGAAAGCTTTGGAGCTCACAAGATCTCATCAGAAAAAGGCACATTTCATAAAATCCTTATCACGTTCAGATAGATCTTCAGGCAAGGCTTTTCGGAGCACGATTTCAAAACAGCTTGTTCTTACTCCTACGATCTGCTGCAGGAGTCTATGGCAGCAGTCACTCTTGTTTTTCTTTCCCAAGGAGACAGCACCACTTTGGGGGAAGAACGAATGGAAATGAAAAGCCTGTAAAGCTCATTTAGAGAGTGATGTGCTCTTCAAAAAAACTTCCAGCAAACAGTGTAGTTGAAATTAAGGCTGCAAAGCTGCCATGGTGGAAATGTGCAAATTCTCTTTCAAGATGACTGGTCGACTGGCAGTTCCACCAGAAGGCCAAACAAAAAATTAAAAATAATAGTTATTATTATTAAAAAAGAAAGAAAGAAAAATGTTCACAAGAAAGAGTCCACGGGTGGGGCATATGAGAAGCCCAAAAAAGCCTCAGCGGCTTCTTTGACGCTGGCAGTGATGAGGATGCTGTCTGGGGACTGGCCGATGGAGTTGGGGACTGGCTCATCTGTAAACTCCGGATCGAAGTGTCGCAGGTCACTGGGGCCACTCTGCAGAAAGGGCAAGACACAACATTTAGACCCAAATGCTTTGTGAGTGCACAGTTCAATTCAAAATGGCGACGAGCACCCTTGTGTGAAAACTCACAGTGTTATCACCTCGGGCCCCCCGTTTAACAGCCTTTGTCAGTTTTAGTTTGACCTTTTTTTGTACCCTGCTGCAGATTGTCTCAATAAAAACACGGTGATTCAATTTAATGCAGTACCCTCCAACTAAGCTTGTGCAACAGAAGCCAAATGCAAACACACCACTCTGCCATGCAGCAGTTTGCAGGGCAGGACTTTGATCTCAGGGCTAGTTATTAAATTTAGTTTATAAAATGCTCAGAAAGTGAAAGAGAACAATGTCCACAACCATATCCCTCTCCTTAGATGTTACTATTTGACGAGCTAAATGTAACTCTGCCCTTGGGAAGCTACTTGCTTTCTACATCTTACCTTCCCCTTTGGTAAAACAGGGATGCTGGGGATTATTTTAAAATAACCATGCAAATGAAGCATGTGAGAGGCCAAAAACCCAAGCTAAGTTTAGATTGTCCATCACCAAACAGTCACCTACAGCTTATTTTTAACCTTGCCTGGATAGCCAGAGGGGAACGAAACGCTGTGTTCCCCAAATACAGCCATCTGGCCAGCTCCTCCCCGCTCCTGGGCACCCCACAAAGACAAGGGGCGAAAACACACTCTCCATACATTCTATAATTAGAAGTGATACGTACCACATTTGGGTTAAAAGGAGGTGTAATCTTCTTATTAATGAGATCATCCCAGTTAATTGGGGAGAAGAAGATGTGATTCTTAACCTCCATCTGTTACAGAGAGAAAAACAGATTAATTCAGACCCAAGCTAATGCAAGCAGCATGGCCTAGTCACTCCCCCCCCCCCGTGCTGCCTATAGGCACTGGCCCATTTGTACTTACAAAGTCCTCCTTGGCACCAAGCCTCTTTGTCCTATCCTTCTGCAAGAGGCCTTCCAGGAGATGTCTAGCTGAGTTGGTAATATTTGGCTTCAGCTGCAAAGGTTTGTTCAAGATGTTGTCGTACATTTCTGCTGTGTTCCTGCTGTAGAAGGGCGGCTGTGGGAAAGGAGAGACCCAGGTTAATGAGGCTCACAGGCGGGCATGGGGTTTCTTGTGGGGAAGGGACGAGGAAGCTCGTTTGATTTGTCACGAAGGATTCGTTGCTTACCAGGCCATAAAGCATCTCATACAGGACTGCTCCAAGGCACCACCAGTCCACAGTCCGGTCATAGGGCTGCTTATGAAGCACTTCAGGAGCGAGATACTGTGTAAGAGAAGGAGGAGAGCCATGTTAGCCAAAGGGATCTTTATAATTAGGAAGGCCTCTCCATTCTTGAATGAAAGCAGCTTACTGAATCCCAGCAACATCTAAGCTACTAGAAAGCCACAAGCTCTTTATAAACAGGGAGACGGCTCGAGAGCTCTTCTCTCCTGCTCAACAAGCTCTGTGTGTCCTACATGTCCTCACTGGCAGCCTGATATTCCAAGACCCGTAATACCCCCTGCTTGTCTAAGCAGCCGTAAATACACATGGGAGACGGCAGCTTGCACCGACGAGGACAGCACTTGCTGCCGCTCTGTGAGTGGCAGGCTGAGGGTTGGCCGTACCTCTGGTGTGCCGCAGAAGGTGGAGGTCGTGCCATTGTGCTCTATGTTTTCTTTGCAGAGTCCAAAGTCAGTCAAGACGATGTGTCCCTGCGAATCGAGCAGGATATTCTCTGGCTTCAAGTCACTGTAGGAAGAGATGAAGGAAGACAAGTGTTCGTTAGACGAGATACAGTGAGAATATTTTAGGTACAATTGTTTACAGAACTTCACTAAGTCACAAAAAAAATATTAAAAGCAATTCTGAGCTCACATTGAGATCAACTTTTCAATGCTTATTCAAGAAAGCATGTGGGTTTTTCAGTCTGACAAACTGGACAAGGTTGCTTACCGATAAACAATGTTCAGGGAGTGCAGGTAGCCCAGTGCACTGGCGATTTCAGCAGCATAAAATCGGGCTCTTGGCTCCAGGAAGCAACGCTCCCTCTGGAGATGGTAGAACAACTACAGGAGACAGAGAGAACAAAGTTGTGTGAACGGCGCCAAAGCCTGTTAACAATGCACTTAATTAGACTCAACATATATAGCGAGGGAGAACAATAGCAGGAAATGGCCTAACGATCCTTTGGTAGTTCAAAACTTGGCAGGCTGAAAACATTCAATCTAGTAACTTTTCCCCCATGACTTTTCCCCTTGCAAGTCTTTTTTATTTAAAAGGAAGGGTGAAAAAGTCCACCATGCACACGATAGGAAATACTACTTCATTTTCTTACTGCTTACCTCTCCACCATTGATGTAGTCTAGGACAAAATACAGTTTGTCTGCAGTTTGGAAGGAAAAGTGAAGCCCGACCAGGAAGGGGTGTTTCACATTTTTCAGCAGGACATTGCGCTCTGACATGATGTGCTTCTCCTGAAAACATAAGAAATCATCAATGTTTAGTACACTGGCTTAGTAATATCAGTAAAAATATATTTGATGGACATTGCAATAGCATCACGAAGAAGCAGCTTACCTCCTTCTTCTTCAGGATTGCTTTTTTCTGCAGAACTTTAACAGCATAGAACTGCTCTTCTGCCTTATGCCGTGCAAGGAGAACCTGAAAGAGGATAAAATTCCAGAACTGAGCAATACTGAAAATACAGAACAACTTGTAAACACAACTGGAAAGAAGCGTTTATGTTAACTGCTGAGCACTGCCACATCCCTCTGGTTCAATGTGCAAGCCCTTTGGTGGACATGCCTAACGCTATTACCACTCTGGCAGACTAATCTAGCGCAAAGTTCTTTACGTCTAGTTTCTTTCCCTTCCAAAAGCAAAGTATATATTCTTCCCAGCACCAGTGCACCACACTCCCTGGCTCTTTTATGACTCTTTCAAACACAGCACACCACTCCCTCTCCCTGCAGCTACACAGGGAGCCAGGCACTGGGCAGCAGGACATGCTCGGGTCTGGTTTAAATGACCACCATTTACCAAAGCCAGGACAAACCTGGCCCTCGGGCATTACGTACAAGAGCTGAAGAGTAAATAAATTACGACGAAAAAGAAGTTAAGTTTACCTTCCCAAAACTGCCTTTTCCAATCACTTTCAAGAAATGGAAGTCTGATGGTTTGGCATGCGGGTTGGATGAAGGACCAAGATTGATCTGCTGTGAAGGACTGGGCTAGAAAAATAAACAGACAGAAACCACATTTATTAGAACAGTTTGGTAGTGAGAGTCTCGACAATGTCCCTTTTTAAAAAATATAAATAAAAGTGACCTTGAAAATGAAGATTAGCACTCTTCTTGCCCCTAAAAATTTAATATTGACCTCTACCACGTACCTTAAACTCTTAGGCACTGCCTAAGAAGAGTATAACAGCCATAGCTTACTTAAAAGTTCTTGTTGAGGTCTTAGCCACATTCCATAATGAAGGAACAGCTAATAAAGCTTTTTAAAATTTCTTCTCCATGTCAGGAAAAGAAAAAGTTTCAGTCTAACTCGATTAGTCTTTTTCCCAGTTACATCAGTGTGCTATAAGCTGAACAAAAGTAACACTCATGATGCTAATTCTGCTACACTTCTATTACCGTCTGATTCAATGTTCTAAAAATGCTTCACTGAGTAAAATCTACTTACCGGAGGAGAAGGATTAGCATTCATAAGTTCAGGCTCTTGAGGCTGGGAGATTTTCAAGATAGACTGAACTTCAGGGCTGCAAGGATAAGGACACACATGATTAGTAGAGTTCCCAGAAGCATCAGGCAGAGCTTTCCACCAGAGGGCAAGCACGTATCGCAGACAAAGAGTTTTGGGTTGGGCTATTACAGAAGGCAACTGAAACAATCTATTCGACTTAAGGAGTAAAATTAATCTAGAGAAAGTAAATTCCGTCATACAAAGAAGTGTATTTATACTGTAAGTACAGTTCAAAATGGGGATGAGTCACTACAAATCCCACCCAATTTATTTCTCCCAAACCCAGCTCACGAAGATTGTTGCCGAGTGAGTAATACCTCAAGAAGATCAATTAACTCTTCCGTAACAGTCATGCCAGAGGTATTACAGTAAACAAACATTTTTATTTTTTTTAAACTAGATCTCGCAATACGGAGTGGTATTTGCGACTGAAATCCGGCCAAAATTTCAGATACTTACTGCTTGCACGCATAGGAGTTGGTAGCTATCTTCTGAATGAAGTCGTTTAGCCCCATTCTTCTCTGCTTCATGAAAGCTATGAAAAGGACAGGGAAAGGACAAACCAAATCGTTAAACCAGCCTGCGAGAAAAAAAAATCACAGCCCCCCCAAGCATCCTCGAAGAAGCCCCCCCCGCCGCTCACCGATGAGGATGGCCACCATCCCCCTCATCTTCGAGTAAGTCAAGGTAGGACCAGACGCCTCGGTTGCCTTCACGGTCATTTTGGAGCGGAGGAGGGGGGTGGTGGTTGAGATAAACAACGAGCGTACGATATCACCGGCTCCCAGCACCGCACTGCCTCGGCGCGGCATCCGAGGGCGTTTAAGTGGCGGCGGGGATGGGCGGGACCGGGGCGGGGCGGCGACGGTCGGTCCCCCCCCCCCCCCCCGACGTCCTCGGAGGCGGCCGGTGGCCGCCTCCGAGGACGTCGGGGGGGGGGGGGGGGGGAACCGACCGTCGCCGCCTTTGCCACCGCCCTACCTTGGCCGCAACCCCCGGGAGACGCCCCCCCAAGCATCCCCACCGTGCAGAGCATCCACGACCAAACGCATCACCCCCCCCCCCCCCTTTTTTTCTCTTCCGGTTATATAAACTTGAAATCTGGTTCTGCCCTCGACGAGCATCTCTTCCTAAAGTGTGCGGCCCCCCCCCGCCTCAACCCGCAGCCCGCGTCCGCTCCCGGGCCCCGCCGCCGGCCCGCCGCCCCGGGTGAGCGGCGATAAGGGACGCTGACGTTTCCTTGAAGGAGCCGCAGTGACTCAGGAGAACAAGATTTCCTGCCCGGTTTTCAGTAAAACAAACAAATGTCCCCTCTGTGCACTGCCCTGATCCCGGCTGGGACATTACTGAAAGGGAAGAGGAAAAAAAAAAAAAAACAAACTAACAAACCAGCGTCTTTTTTTAATGCCAAAAAGGGAAACGAGGGAGAAAAAAAAAATCCCAGTCCCCTGAACTTGGAGGAAAGCGTAGAGATCAGCTTCTAGAAAAGCTGGGGAGATGACCGAGGACTGGACAAGTGCACTAAGGGAGGGGAAAAAAAAAAAAAAAGGAAAACAGCCCCACTCCGCAGTTTTTGTTTCCACTGTACACGGTCATTTAGAACACCGTGTACCGGGACTTAATTGCTCAGTCGCTTCCTTGCGGGCTCACCGCCTGCATGCAGGAAGCACAAGGTGAAACGATGCTGCCGGGGCCCCCCGCCCCCCCGGGCGCAGGCAGGCACAGCGAAGGGTATCAGGGCCTCCCCGTAACGCCCCCCCCGTGGGGCGCACCCCCCCTTGCAGCCCTCGCAGGGGGCAGGCGCGGCGGGGGGTGCCGGGCTGTTGCGCGCTACAGGCGGGTGGAACTTTCCACCCGACGGGGCGTTCTTCATGCGCGTATTTCGCCTTGCTGTCTGAGCGAAGGGCGCTGGGCTGCGGCCAGCGCCTCCAGCTGCAACGTGCCCCCCTCCTCCCCCCGCCCGGAGACCTTTTCTTTTTTTTTTTTTTCCTCTTTTTTTTGACTCTGCACCCGCTGCTGCTGCCTCTCCCCGCAACCACAGGCGGCCGCTGGGCGGCATCGCTTGGCAGCTGCCTATATCATCTGCCTCGGGGCGGGGGGGGTGATGGCAAGCACCCCAGCGCAGCAGCCGTCAAAGGCTGCAGCTCACCCTGAGCAGCAAGACGGATGACCTGGAGTACAGAGATAACCCCCGCGAGGTGGGCACAGCTCTTCAAAAGCGCTGCAAAGGCTTTACAGCGACAGAGTAAGGAGGGATGCTTGCCGGCTCCGCTCGTCTCTGCACCGAGCCGCCGGTGTCCTTCCCGGAACGGTGGGGGGGCTCTGCCCGGCCCCGCCGGCGCGGTGCGGGGGAGCGCAAGGGAGCCGCCGCCAGGGAAGGAAGGGGCGACGGCAGCAGCAAGGAAGAGCTGGCTGCAGCTGGCGGGGCTCTAGCTTCTCCCACTTGTTGCTTTCCTCACTCTGTTGCAAAACCTGCCACTCTCATTAATGGAAGGAAAAAAAAAACCACAAAAAACTAAATGACCCCCAAACTCGATAGATTGGAATAGGCGCAGCCAGTCTCCTCAGCCCCCTCCGGACTGCTTTCAGAGTGCTGCTGTTAAAAACCGCTCGAGACCCGCAGTTTTGAGGGTACCCGGAGCTCCCGTTCCCCGCTCGCTGGCTCCCCTGGCATCTCCCTTCGGGCTCAACGACGAGGCGGCCCGCAGCCCGGCCGGCGCTGCCTCCCCGCCACGCTCCCGCCAGCTGTGCGCGGGGGCAAGCGGCTCCCGGCCGCCGGGCAGGCTCCGGCGCAGCCTCCCCCCCTCTTCTGCACAACCTGCCGCGGGCTGCAACCCACTCGCCTCCTCCTCCGCGGCCCCCCCACGCTGCCCGCGAGTGCCCGCGGCGCAGCTGCCCCCGCTCCGGCCGGTTACGCCACCGCCCTCGGCCCCGCTTGCACCGGTCTTTTAGCCGGGGCGCCGCTGCTCTCACCAAGTCATCTGGCCCCTTTCCGTGCCAAACGCTGCCCCGGCCGTACCCCGCACGCACCCCCCCCCCGCCCCGTATCCTCCGGTGCCCCGCTGCTGGAGGGGTTACTTCCCCCCCGGGGAGCACTCTTCCTGCCGAGGCAGGGCGTCCCGCCGGCAGAGCGGTGAACCCACCTTTCAGCGACGACTTCTCCTCTTTGCCCCGCATCTCGCCTCCCGCCGAGAGCCCGGGCGCGGCGCGGCAGCGCTGAGGCTGCGACTGGGCTCCCGGCCGCCGCTGTATTCCCAGAGAACTCCCCTTCCTGGCCGGGCGGCCCGGAGGCAGGAGGGAGGCGGCGAGGGCGGCGAGGCCGGCCGCCGCTACCGCTGACCCGCTTATGGACGCAATCTCGAGGGCGGCTGACATGCAGGAGCGTTATAAAGTTCAGCACGGGCCGCCCCGCACACTCTGCCCCGTTGCAACATCGCCCTCAAAATTACTGTCATCAGCGCGCACACGCACGGGCAGCGGCGGGGGAGGGGAGGGGACGGGGCGGGGGGGGCCGCTCCGGCCCTAATTGACCTGCCGGCAGCGGCTAACCCTGCCCCACGGAAGGAGGCGCTGCCCACGCTCCCCCCCGCCACGGCTGGGTGCGAGCTGCCGCGCCCCCCGCCCAAAAAAAAAAAAAAAAAAAAAAAAGAAAAAAAAGGCTCCGCGCCAGGAGGGGCAGAGGCGGGGCGGGGGGCTGCCGCTGCCCGCGGGGGGCGGAGGGCTGCGGCTGCCGGCCGGGCTTCCCCGCCGGCCGGATAGCGCCGGGGCGGGACCGGCGCCCCGCTCCGACCTGGCACCCAGCGCCTTCCGCCGGCAGCGCCCCGGCGGCGCCCCCCGCCCGCGCGGCTCCGCTCCCCCGCCGCCCGCCGCCCGGCCCGGCCCGGCGCCGCGCACCCCCGGCCGCGCCCCGCCGCGGGAAGCCGGTGTCCGTCCGTCCGTCCGTCCGTCCGTTCGTCCCTCCCGCCCTCCGGCACCCACCTGCCGGCTCCCGCAGCCGGCAGGGCCCTCGCCCCCTCCCCGTGCCGGAGGTGCCGCTCGTCCTCTCACAGCACGGGCGTTTTTAACGTGGAAGGGAGGAATTCCTCCCAAGGGACGAATTACCATTGCTTATAATTCACGCGGCGTTCTAAAGTCACGAACTGGAGTTCTCAGAAGCCCGGGGTTTGGCTCAAAAACCTGAGCTCCCTAAAGTTGCGTTCTAAAACTTTTCTCTGCAACGACAGCAGCAAACACCTTGACAGTTGAAACTGGTGAGAGCACACAAGCAAGGAAAAGGTACCCAAAGATCCCCTCTTTCGAAACCCAAGTCTTCTAGAAAAGCATCAGACATTGTGAAAATCTCGAGAAATTGCAAGGGCTTGCATCAAGAATTTGTGTAGTCAGTGGGCTAGTGGTGTGCAGCTAAAAATTAAATACAAGAGAAAAATAAAAAAAATTACAGTGATGTTTCACACTCATGTTACTTTTCTCCCTCAGGCTAAAATTTTGACAAATTGTCCTGACCTTCCAAATTAATACTTTTTCAAAGCAAAATGAATAAAAATAAAGTAGAAGGTGGACAATGAAAACAAAAAAGAAAGGGAGACTCCACACAAGGAATGTTAAAAGTTACTGAACTCCTTGCCCTGGGATGTGTGCACACTAAAAGTGTGGATGGGTTCAAGAATGGCTGGGCAAATCAATAGGGAAAAAAAAAAAAAAAGATTTGACTACAAAGATGGTGTGTCTGAGTGGGAATGTTCCTGGACCACAGATTCCTGGGAGCCAGGGCTCTTTTGGGGGCAAATCACTGAAGGGTTGCCCGTTCTTGCCCTCTCCCTTAGCAGTACACTGTTAGCTGGTGCTGGTAACCCAGACTGACCTACATGGACCTTGGGCCCACACCTTCATTCTGATAGTGTTATATTGCACTTCTGAGTGGCATGATACTGTTTTTTTATTCACAGAGTTTAACCACTCAGAAAACCCCAGGAACTGCTGCTTACTGGCAAGAAGAAAGAGAACTGATTTGATTTGTAACATAATGTAAAGCATTTGACTCTGCCAAATAGCTGTATTCCATGTAAAAGTAGCAGTAGGTAAACAGATGCTCATCAAGCTCTTCACCATGCCAGCATCCAAATCAGGGCCGCGCTGCCAGGCTGTGAGAGGTGCAGAAACACACAGACTCTGCTGGAACTGTGGGCGACCTACGCATAAGGGCAGAGCATTCCACGACATGCTGGCTTACTGGTATGCGTAACCCCACGGTCCCGCTGATGCAGAGATTGGGACATGCCCAACGTAAAGCTAGGAGGGATGTGATTCAATTTATCTTAAAGAACGAACACACACACATCACAAATGTGGGCCTGTGTTGCCAATGCAGTTCAAAGCACCTTCAGCAGTAGCTGGACTGTGGAAATTTGTCCCTCTAGAGAAGTCTTGCTGTTTGGAGGGTTTCTTCATCTGCAGTGGACAGATAGATGTTAGTCCTGCCTGACAGTGTTCATGAGGCACAGAGAAACTTTCCCCTCTTGCCCTTCAGGAAGGACAGAGGCTTCAGCAGCCCCCATGGTAACTGGAATTTGTAAGCTCTCTTCCTCTGATTCTGTCCTGGTTCTCACTGTCCGCTGCGGAGGAAGATTTATGAATGCAATTCAGTGCCTCCATCCTTCAGGAATTAGATTCTCTGATAGCTTCTGAACTTTGGTTTGGCAATGAATTCAGTGCTGAATGAATGAATTCCTGCTTACTTATCTTGCTGAATCAAGACCTTAGGATGTAGCAGGTTGGACTGTTCCTAGAATTACTTGGCTGACTCTGGAAGGAAGCTTACCCAAATTCTGCAACTGTTTTCAGAAGCATTTGGCTTTGGGTTAATTAAACAAAGGTGGAATTCAAGCCTTGGACTGTAGGAATGATATAGCCCCTGAATGCAAAAGGCGGTGGCACTCCTAACAGCATCTGTCTGCTGAAGCAAAATCTCAAAAGCTTTTATTTTCCTCCTGTAAATCCCCAACAAACAAGTTCTTGTCTCTGACCTTGTAATTAAGTTTCATGTGCAACAGCCAAAACTTTCAGTCAAGACCTTCAGGCTGCCCCCACAAATGATGTCTACAAGTAGCAGCAAATAGATAAGGAACTGACTAGCAGCTTTAATAACAACCCCAACAGAGATTTTAAATCAGGAGCTTTTGAATGCTGTCAACAGGTCTGCTAGACGTTGTTCTGACAGGAGGTTTATTGACTGAAGCCCCTATTGATCTGGAAACATCTAATTGATTTCAGTGTCATATTTTGCCAAACACAAATTTGGAACATCTTTTATTTCCCTTTTCTGATGCTTACGGAGCAGGTTTACTGCATTGTCAATAAGAGGCTTTAGTGCCAAGGGATTACTCACAGGATCACAGAGTGATGCAGGGCTGTACTGAGAAAAAAGTAATTCCTGTCCTTGTAGAAAGCAGTGGAAAATTACAGCATCCTTTAGATGCACTGACCTCTAGTTAAAATAGCTGATAAACGATGCCCTAACTTCCGTTTTAATTCCAGCACACTGATTTGAGTCTAACGGAGTTGTTGTCACTGTGACTTTATGAGCAAATGTTGCAGGTATTTCAGCCCGTAGCAGTCAAGAGAGGGGTGACTGCAGAGGGAGCACATTTGTATGCCTTCCTCTGAGTGTGCCCCCCTCCCCAGATTAGTATAAATCCTTGCAATATTGTGTAGCCTCTCTAGCTGAGAATCCTCATAAAGCCAGGTTGGATGACAGATACTTGAATTCATTGTTGTTGTTATAAACTTAAAATAATGTGCTGTGACTACACAGCATTTGGTCTTATCAGAACTGAATAATGCTAGTATGGTAAAAGAGTTGAAAACGTAAGATGGAAAAGTGATTAAAAAAGGCTCATGAGAAACATGAAGATTCTTAGTGAGGCTGTGACTTTGGTCTGCTGGTCCCTTTTGGTCACGAGGTAGCCTAACGTGAGGAGCTGGTACGTGCTCCAGAATGAATAGTGTAAGCATGCAGAGGGGGATTTAGGCATTTTCTATCACGGACACAATCTGAACAAGTTTCTCTGTACCTCTCACTTGAACATATGTGCTAAAATACAAATGATAGCTGATCTAACCTAGCTATCAGGTCATCTCTCTTTCCCTTATCTTCATCTAGTGTTCCACGAGGTGTTCGCTACCATGATACCTCAATGCCTTTCATGTGTATACAAAACCCCCATCATCACCATTGTAGTTCATTATCTTAAACGAAAGATCTCTTTAAGCCTGTAAGCCCTCCAGCAACCTTGGAGTTAAGGCACTGAATGCTGTAAATAGTGAGCAAATTAGTCGAAGAGAGGAATTTTTGCTAGAGAGGGGTTCAGCTGGCTGCTAACGCAAAACAGCAACTTGGATTCTCGGAGATGAATTGGGTATGAAAACAGAGGTCTGCTAAAGGGAGGCTCACATTGTCAGGTCTTAATGCTTTTCTTCTTTGTGATACCACCATGTCTCTTGCCATTATGTTGGCTGCTTTAATATCCCTTACTATTTCTAGGAGATTTTATTTCAGGAGGTCTAAGAGGCTTCCTGGGCAGAAGGATGCAAAACATGCATGCTAAACAGGGCTTTATCTATAGGGATTTCTCTCTAGGGATCTATAATTTTAGGACATATTTGCCACAGCTGTCTGGGTCCATTGCTTTCAGTGGGGTTATTACAGTATTTCTGAGGGTAGACTAATTAGTCTAAGCTAGAGGGTGAGGGAAGAAGTGTTAATTTTGCCCTAGGTAAGTGGTCCAAAACGGAGTCAAAGTATTTATATATTCATTCATAGTGTATTTACCATTCTTAAGTTTTGGCATTTGAGTTAGGCATATAGTCACCAAAGGTACCCTCCTTGGTCAGAAGAGACAAACAAGCACCCTGGGGGCAGCTCAGTGCATCTGTGGCCTGAATCAGGCAGTGTCTAATGTTTAGCTGAAGGAATTTGGGCCTGAAGCTCGCAGATAGGTAGAGGCTTTTTTGAATTACAGGTGGGTTTTTTTCATATTTCTGAAGTTTCACATGTAAAAGACATGGAATTACTTTAGAGGATCATATTGTCAATATGGGCTGTGAGAGCTGGTCATTTTTTTCCTGATCTATATAAATTTATATAAAAAGATAAAATCTTAGGGCAAGTTTAAATATCATACATGATAGGTAGAGATGCCTGACCTGACTCAGTTCGGTCTAGCTATGGACCTGGAAGAAGACTCGTAAGATTGGTGGAATCCTACCTAGATATCTGGTATTACTATAGCCCTGGTTCCCTTCCCACCAGGAGCTACCAATCACAGTGAAAGATGTGGGACTTGGAAACACTGACACCTAAAATGTTGTGATTTAAGAAAGGACTTGAATCCAGACTGTGGGGAAGGGAAGGAAGTATAACTGTATCCACATTGAACTGGCAACTGGTATCGTCACCTGCCACCATCCAACATGTTGGAAATTCCAGGAAAGTGCTTTTCCCACAGCACACGATCACCACAAAGGATATTACTGTAGGACAAAGAAGTCCCACAGCTGTTTCACAGGCAGACACAGAACGAAAAAGCCACAAACATCTGCAGCATTAATTTCTTTTTTTCACTTCCAGATGCTATTTTCAAACCTGTTCAGTCATTCACTGCACTGTGAATCTCTAGTACTCCAATTAGTCCAAATTTTTTTAATACGTTAAGCCCTAAAGTGAATTGGCAACCTTTGATAGGGGTTTCATTTACTTTGATAGAAGGTGCCTTTACTTTCTTTGTAAATGCTTTACGTGATTCCACAAAGAAGAGATTAACTTCAGGCAGCCAAGCTCAAACTTTTTGACCGTAGGTTTACTAGACTTCAGGAACGAAAGGAGCTGCTAGAACATCTAGCCTGGCTGTCTGTGTAACACAGACTTGCCTTTGCTGCTACGTATATCAGATCCAACAACTTTGCCTCTGAGGTTTCTTGTCTCTTCCTCTTAACTGAAGCTTGACTATCTCAAAATTTTCATCCAATTCAAGGGTAAGAATCAGGAGGTTTTGACAAGCACAGACACCCACCCATGCATAATCATGCAATAGACCACAGGCTGTGTGTGTCTGACCTTTCCAGCCTTCAGCAAGGGCTTCCTCGTCCCACTGCATCTGCAGCTGCTCATCAGCACCCACATGGCGGGTGTTACCAACCCCTGGGTCAGCTGGCAGATCTCCGTGTGGGAGCTCCCACTAACTCGCGTTAGTCAGCCAGGTGATGAGCACCTGGGCACAGCCTCTTCAGCTGGCACAGCCGAAGCTGGAGGCTGATGTCTATCCCGGCCTGCTTAGTGTGCGAGGCAAACAGTGAGCGTAGTACCACTGATCCTACACACCTTGGCTGCATTGTCATTTTAACCTCGTAAAAAAAAGGATGCAGATTTGGAAGTGTGCCACGCTCCACGTAGCTGCTGATACTTCGTAAAGCTTCTCGTCAGAACCTTATAACACTATGCTTTTTTTCAGAAAATATTGCGTACAGGAATGGGGATTGGATAGCATATTGGATTACTGGCAAATGCAGTGTGACTGGTACATAACTCTCAGCGTGACACTAATCTCTATACCTGCAGTGAGATGAACGCAACACCTCTCTGCCTAGCTGAATATCATGCATTGGTCTTTCATACAAGACAGGCTTAATAATGCTATAGAATTTTTTTTTCGGGGGGGGGGGCGGGGAAGAACAGAAGAAAGAGAATCAGCTGTCTCCATGTATTTTTAATAGGGCATCAGAAAAATTAACTCCTGGAACTCTGGCATGTTGCAAACGTGTCTCAGCCTGCCGCAATATAGGAAACATTACTAAGCAGTTTGTATTTTGTTGATAGTGGAGTTCTTCAGAAATACAGATAAGATTCCAGGTGAAGGAAGTGAAGCATAAAGAGTGAAGCAAGTACTGTCCAGTGAGACAGAGGATTGAAAGCAAGACTTTTGGCCTTTGGTGTTGTACCATTAGTGTAGACAGACGAACCACTGAGGGCAAATATACAGTTTAAATACAGAAAAGCTATGCACAATGTAGCTGCCAATGGTTGCTTTAGTCACTTGCAGAGCATAGCACTGAGGACTTCTCTGCAGTTACAGGGAATTGTGTTACTAGTGCTGTTATTCGTGATTTTCACTTAACGATGGTTTTCACTTACACATCTTTTTATCCAGAGCTCTTTAAACCCTCACACAGGGAAACATTAACAGTGACATTCTAAAGAATGAAGAGATGGGGAAGTTGGATGACTTGGGTCATTGTCATATGATGAGCCTGAAATAGAATAAACATTTTGTAGAGCTTGTGACTTTCAATCCCATGCTCAACTCGTTGGACATATAGCCCACCTCCTACAAGGCAAAACTTGACAACAGTTTTGCTCATTTAGTGACTGACCCAGACTGACTGACTCAAAATAGTGGTTTAAATCACAGCTATTAGACTCTGAATCAAAATCAAATGTGGTCTTCTCCTAAGTTCCATGAGGTGGTCAAATAGTACTCTAGTTTTGACCTGTTCTGCAATTTTGAGATTCTTAGCGCTTTTTTCAGAAATGATGTATAGGCAGACAAGGAGTAGAGGAAGGAAGGGAATTTCTCAGAAAGGAGGAAAATCTGTTTGTGCCAGTGTTTGAGGTATGAAAGTATAAAATACACAAGGAGCTGCATATGCCGGATTCAACTGAGTAGTAACCCTGTATCTGCATAATCCTTTTTTGATTTCACTATACCTGCTTCAAAATGAGTAGTACATGGTAGTAAAGTATGCTCAGCTTTGTCTCGAGTTAGCACTCTGAAGTATTTGTTACAGACCACATTCTTCTCATCTTTAGTATTATATATACATATATATTTATCGCTGTGATCATGTTTTTAATTTAAAATGTATTTATTCTATTTTATTTAACTTTTTTAATTTGAACAGCATACTCAGGACTTATAATTCTTTCATCTAGTCTCAGGTCACACTGATGAAAGATCTGTAATCACTCAAGCCCCAGAGCATTCACCCTGGTTATTTCAAGTATATTTGTCTTTAGGTGCTGCAACCACAACTAGCAAACTTCCAAGTCACTTTGGCTGTGTGAGCTGAGTCATAGGATAATACAAAAGGACTTCTATTCGTGCATTTGTGCTCACTGGAACATACTTATATATACAGTAATGACTAACGAACTAGTGAACACATTTGTTAATGACAGCTCAATAGGAAAATGTGATTTTTTTTCAGGGGGGGTAGGCTGTTATGATGTTAGAGACTGTGAGAACCAACATTAATTCATTAATATAATGAGTGTTTTTTCTTTATACACATCTTTATTCTTAGATGTGGTATTTTAAATATTGAACAATATTATGAGCCTGAGACATCAGGTCCCACTTTGTTGTATAAGCCTGTCTGTGGATGCCAGGATAGGAAATAAACTTCTCTGAGTGTTTCTGAGTATCTCGTGCCTTCCCCTTTAACAGTGTCTCTCAAATCCTGTTAATTCAGGGATTATTTAGGATTTTGGAAAACTATCCATGGACTACCTTATACAACACAGCTATAAGGTTTAAATTCAGGAACAACTATAATGAAGCTAAGCTTTGAGTGTTCACTCACTTGCCTTTTTCAGGAATGTTTTGGGAATATCATTATTTTTATTTCTGTGTTTCTTTTGCTTGACTAATCAGTTAGAAAAAAAATTGTGACTGTTTTACAGGTCACCATCTGATGTTTAATGGACTACCAGGACTGCCACATGTTGAGAAACACCTCTGTGTGGTATCTGACACTGACCATTAGTGGAGATGAGATCCTGGGCCAAGTGGACTTTGGTTGGACCAAAGTGGCAATTCAGATGCTCTTAAAGCAATTTAAGAATGCTAAACTGATTAAAAACTATCATCTTATCAACATATTATAGCTACTGACTTGTAAAAGGTGCTCTTTCATCACTCACTATCATTTTTCCCGGAAGATCTTTAAATAGATTTCAAAATCACGTTTTACTTTAAATTGGCTCTGCAGGAAGAAAGACAGGCTTCCAGGCTGTATGCCATCATTCACGAGCATGGCTCAGCATCCTGATGCTTCTGCAGGGCCAGCTTACAAGAAATGTGGAACCGCTGAGATGCTGAATTCTTTTCACAACACGAAATGTTTAGACTGCTAGGAAAGAAAAAAAAGGGAACTGGCGTGGGAGTGCATGGGGAACTCCATATAGAAAGAGGAAGTATCGTGTGACTGATCAGGAAATGGGTACAAAGCATCTGTTTTGGTAGTATTTTCACTTGTTTTGGGGGCATTTCCATAGCGAACTGGAATCTGGCCCTGTGTGTAGGTATTACTTCACTCCGGAGCGAAAGGCAGGCACTAATTTGGAGCAAAACACAGCAGCTGTCAGCATGAGCACATAGCAACACGGCACAACAGCTGAAGGCAGGTCGTGCACAACACAACATCCCGCTGAAACCGCAGAGGGCTGTAGAGCCATTGTGGGCTGCAAGAATCACAAACAACTCTCTGACTTCTATAAAAAGAGAAAGCTATTTTCCAGGCTGTCTTTTCTGACAGGAATTGGTTCTCTTTTGCCTCCAGAAAGTCTGGGATACAGTCCCATCTGCGCTACAAAAACTCCAAGGAAGTATGCAAGGCAGCAAGTTGCGAACAGGATGAAAGCCCTTCCTGGTCCTGCCTGGCAAGGCACTTCTTTACCACGCACAGATTTGACACGAGAGAGAGAATTTTAGCCCTCATCTTTCCATAAACATTGGCTGGTCTGGAGTACACTGCCAATCCTCATGATGTCAGGTCTGTTCACTCCTTTGGTTTTGTCACATGATTTTTATTTTATTTTTTTTTTCCAGAAGCTAAGTCCAAAAATATGAGTTTTTCTTGTGTAAAGTGAAGTTCTGCTTATGAATTAGCTCTTGAGCAAGTTGTTGTTAGTCACATCTTTGCAGAGTTGTGGGGAGGGTAGTGTGCTGCCCTCAATGCAGTGATGTCATTTTTGGAGGAAGTCCTTGTATGGACAACTTATTAATTGATTTGGAAGACTTCAAACAGCATTTCCAGGAGGACCAATTCAAATTCCAGATTTGGTTCTCCTTATTCAGTCATTCCTCAGTCAGCTGGCAGGCAGAGGCAAGCTTGCATATGCTGGTGCAAGTGAGCAGCACAGAAAGCTGAGACAAAATCCCTGACAGAGGATATTTTGGATGTCCCCCTCTAAGACAGAAATGTAGTGCTCAGTGCTCCTACAGTGTTATAAAGGGACTGAAATAAATGAAAGATATATTTCAAGGGCTGTCATGGTAAAGCTCCTGAGCAACATACTCAGTGAGATGTAGAGCGAGGCAATTATTTGGAGGACTCTTTTTGCCATTGCCTTTCCCATCTCCAGAGAATGAAACTTGTTAGCTTAAATGATCTCAAACATGACCCATCCCCATTTGCTAAGTAGGTCATATTATTCTACATTTGTCCTGGATCACAGTGTAACAATAGTGACAGGGCATAATTTTCTGCACTGCTCCCTTGCTCTTTTTTTTCAGCCTTGCTTTTCCTCTGTCTTCTTTCTGTCTTTTCCGCTACTGCTTGGAGGGATCTTTTTTCCTTAATCTGCTCCTACATCTCACTTTCTTTTCGCCCTCAGGCCTTTCCTTCTTCCTGGCTGCTTCGAGTTGAAGCCAGCACTCTGAAAGCAACATCATCAGCCACAGTCACCTTCAGAGGAACATCATGAGTTCAAAGTCATCTTCAAAATTATTTCAAGTGAAAGAGATCACTTCCACACGTTTTTATTTCACAAGGTGGAGTCAAATAGAATATGGAAAACTGCACAGTTTTGGCCACCCACTTCAAGAAGGATATCAAGAAACTGGAGAGATCCAGAGTGGAGAGCTACCAGGATGGTCAGGGGTCTAGCGCACAGGACCACTGAGGAGAGACTGAAGAGCTGGGCTTGTATAATCTGATGAAGAGGAGGCCAAAGGGAGTTGAACAGCAGCCTATGACTTCATGATGAGAAGCTACAATGACACCAGAGCGAAACTCTTCTCGGGGTAACAGAAGGTGCGAGAGGGGGCAATGGCAGCAAGATGAGTGTTCAGCTTGGACATTAGGAAACAAAATGCCCACCAGAAGGGTAGTGCAGTCTGAGAACAGGCTTCCTGGAGAGTTGGGGGAAACTCTGTCCCTGGAGGTTTCCAAGGCTCAACCAGACAAAGCCACGCTGACCTGCTCCAGTGCTGGCCATGGTCTGGCCTCGGGGTGGGATGGGTGACCTACAGGTTCCCTATAAAGAGCACTATAACACTGCAAAATCATGTACTTGTCCTCTCAAAACACTTAGTACAGAGATTGCCAGGCTGTCCCTCAGTTAGCCAGTCCCTCCTGACCTGGAAGAGGAGGAATTTATTTATTTTTTTTGAAGGGAAGGATAATACAAACCAGTCTGAACAGTTATGATAATTCTGGCATAAGTGAAATACTTGTGAATACCTCTAACCCTTGCTTTAAACTGAATGTATTTCATGTTTTCACTGCCTTTCAAAACTCTATATTCTTGCGGGTGCTGGAAGATGTGGAGGCAGACTGCAATGCTGAGAGCCTAGCAAATGTGCCCGGCAGAGCAGGACCTGTAGTTTCTGTGTTTAAAACTGTGTTGCAATTCTGATACATCTGTCCTGTAACAACAGATGTAAGGGGAAAAAGTTTGTGTGGACAGAGAAGATACCTTAAAGGATATTTATAGACCCCAGGGTATGGTAGGTCACACTGTATTAGAATGTATACTCTCAGTTCTACAAACCAGTGTATTTATTTTTAGGTAGGCAAGTAGCCTCCTTAGTTCTACTGGGATGATTCACATCCATGTGATGATGCATACATGTGTTTATAGAATAAAACTTCTTTTTTTGTTGTTGCAATATTTATGACTTTTCTCTGAGTTGTTATTCTAATGATATCTTTGTTCTTTTTTTTTTTTTTCCTGGGGCTCTCCACAGGCATCTGATGGTTTTTGTGAAGAGGTGTTTCTCTTACAGTTTCCAATTCCTTCTTATGAATAAATTTACTTATTTTTACTGGGATGCCTGAAATACTTTGTTTAGGACATAGGTTGTAAGCCACAATCTTGCGTTTGCTACAATTACTTTTAACATACTTGCAAACTTAATTTTTTTTGTACAGCTATTTTAAAAATAACAGCAATTTTCCATCTGTTTTAATCTGCAGTAAATGAGTTTATGCTGCTGTGTTTTAGGCATACAAGAGCTTGTCTTCTTCAGTAATTATCTCCAGACAATGCTGTTTGAATGATGTGATAGGCTAAATGAAAATGATAGTGTATCTCAGGTAAACTAAGCAATTTCATTCCAACATATTAAAGTCTGATTATAATAAAAGGTTTTGAATTCATTTCCCTAACCACTGAACTGATATTCACAAATTGCCTTCTGAGATGTACAGTGACAAAGCGGATATAAGTATCTCTTTGAGACTACAGAGGGTATCAAGGAATGATATGATTGTTGACATCAGTTAAAATGAATCCTTTTTTATACGAGCGACTGGGATCAAACCCCTTACTCCCCTGGTTCCTGAGAAGCAGGAAGGTTTTTGAGGCTTTAATGCAGTCAGAGACATCAGTCATTGCTGCATTTGACCTGAAAAAGTTTAAAACATAGTTTCTCCTCCACACGAATAGAAGCCTTCATCCTCCTGTGTAGGAACTGGGAAAGCAGTAGGTTTCTTTGAGGAAGTTTTCCCCTTTCCTAAGGCAATCAGTGTGGGGACAGCCACCTCTTTGCCTAGGGCCCTGAGAGGTAATTAGGGGATAATGCATAGCAAGCCTTAGTTAGCCCTTCTCTCTTCTAAAACACATTTACCTCAGAGTATTTGCATCGGTGTCAAAAGAATTAAATGTCTCCTCGGTCAGGCTGTTCTGTTACAGAATCCATTTCTGCTGTGTGATGGTAAGGGCTGATGAACCCAGACATGTCGCTACGTGGTACCCTACCTTGGTTAGGGTTCCCTCTTCCTGGACAAACCTCACCCTTTGAGAAGTGCAGTCACACAGATTTCTCTTGCGAAATATATTGCAGAAACATATATACAGAGAGACCTTGTGCTACCATTAAAAAAAAAATACTGTTAGTTTTGTCTTTTTTCTTTGTAAGGAAGCAACATGGGCACATTCCCAATTTCAAGGTCAGTTTTAGAAACAACAGCAAAAAATACAGAAAATTATAGCAACTGAGTGTTTTCCTTTTTCTGTGGGGGCATCATTCAATATGTCCATTTTAATTAGGATTTTTTAAAGCTACTTGAAGTTTATTTCAATGCCTATAAAATACATAGCAATAGTTCTTCTTGGGCAGGAGCCAAGCAGTCCAAATGAACAACCAGAAGACTCCTGATACTCAGCTTCTCTTATGTGCCACATTTTTCTAGAGCTTTTCTCTATTAATCTTGCAACAACCCATGGTTCTGTGTGATTTATTGCTTAGCTGCATAACTGCACAAAAGGGTTGTGGATGATGCCCCTTGTACTGCTCCTCAAAAATATAACATTCTCCTATAAGGCCTGGAGTTCTTTTCACTGGCAAGACTCCAGGCAAAAGGGCTTTCCATTAGGTCTTGCCCACAGTGATGTGGATCACTGCTTGGGAAACAGGAGCTCAGACAAAATAGAGCTGCAGTTTGGATACTGGCTGGAAAGTACGTGGTGGTGAAGGAAATGTTAGGGCAAGAGAAAAGGTCAGATCTGGATATCCTTCTGGCACCTGGGAGAGCAATGGATGTGGTGGCTCCTCATCACTCTGCTGTTTTCTCTGGTGGCCTCTTTTCTATCCTCTTGCCCTCCCTCACCTTCATCCGTCACCACTGCACCAATGTAACTGTCCCTCCAGAAATCTCATCTAGTGCCACACTCTGGAAGAAAGCCCTCCAGGGCCCTGGCTCTTTTGGTGCTGGCCTCCTTCACCACATTCTGTGGTATGTCAGGAGCCAGATTTATAACTCAACAGAACAAGAAGCAAATTAAAAAAAAAAATAAAAAAAAAATTAAAAAATACAAATACTTAGCTCTGTGTTATATCTGCACGGGGTTTCCAAGAAAATAGGACTCTAAGGACAATAACATAATGTTTGGAACAAGGACAGAAAGGAGTAGAGGGGTGTTGAGGAATCCCCACCACTAAAACTTTTTAAGAAGGCTCATCTAGCCTTCCTTCATAGTCAGGGGAGAGAAAAGGACACACATAGGGACTGACTCTTCTCCTCTTCAGACAAGAATTCTCTTATAGGTCAGAAAATGGTTCCTCTCCATTCATTGTCACAAAAACCAGAGTGACAACCTGTGACACCACCCGCCACTTTGCAGAGGTCTGAAGTCAGGTGAGATTCTGGTTTTGGTTTGTATTTGAGAAAAATTCTTCGGTGCTAGAAGTACTGGGAACACAAATTTTCACCAAAAATTTAGAAGGGGTGGTTACCACAGATCTTCCAAATTGCAGCATCCGAGCCGCCATAGAGCCCTGCTTGCTGCCTGATGGCTGCAGATGGGCGTGAGGCTGTCCTGCAGGTAAATCTGGAATGATTTCACATGCCTTCAACCCAGACTGTTAAATTTCTTTTTTAGTGCAAGTTCAGTATGACACATGGAGAGACATTTCTATTAACTGCAATTAAGCTCTATTACACCTTTGATCTTCTACCATGTTGTAGTGTATAAATGAATACATTAAAAGAAAAATAAAACGTGAAATAATTATCTTCTGTAAGTTGCAAAGCTGAATTTCAAGCTGTGCCTTTAGAGCAGTTTCATCACATTTTTAATTGAGTTAGCTTTTTTGTCAGGAAAAAGAGCTTTATTGGAAAAGATGAGGGAAAAGTAGAACAAAAGCTGATGTTTCATTAAACTGAGAAATGCCATAGGCTTGAAACTGTAATCTTTAAAACTTGTGTATTAGGAAATCAAATTACCAAATTGTTAGGTTTTGGGAAGTAAAGCCTTAGTTTTCTCAAAGAGACAAACATTGGCAAAAAAAATTCCAAGGCTGGTTTGGAGATCAATTTAAAAAAATGTTGTGTTGAAAGGACAAAATTAGCCAAGTATGATGGTCAACTAATGGGGGAAAGTGAGACAAAAATGCCCATCCTGATAATCAGTCTGAAAACCAAACTCATTTTCCACAGCCAGCTGAATCAGACTGACAGTTCCCTTGCAGAGAGGCACTGACTGACTCGATTGCTCCACACCTGAAGCACAGCTGGAGCACAGAGTGATGAGAGGGGGGACGGCAGGGCTGGGGAGAAGGGCTGGGTCAGTGGGGCGATCCTGTCTCTTGCACTCCCGTGAGCTCCGCTCAGGCAGCTTTGTACGGGAGAAACGCTTCATAGAGGCTTTTTTTTTACTTCTCAAGGAGGAGAAAGGAGAAAGGAGAAAGAATTGCTTTTACTGTTTCTTCAGAATTTTGTACATACGCAAAATGCTTTACATTTACAGTGGGGTTTTTGGTTTGTTTGGGGTTTTTTGTTTGGTTTGTTTTTTTGGTTTTGTTTTTTGTTTGTTTGTTTTGGGGTTTTTTGTTGTTTTTTTTTTTACAGTCTGCTCTTTGTCTGTATAGGCTGTTTTCAGTTTCACTGTTTCAATTTCATGGTTTGCAGTGCAATCTGCAGAAATGTATAAAATGGAGCTGCAAGATGAGGTGCAACACCTAGGGAAAATTTCCAGCAAATGCCAATTGTTACATTTCTGTCTCTCTGGCTGCTGTTCCCTTGAGGCACCATACATTCTCATGTAGAAGGGGACAGTCCATTAATTCCCACTGCAAAAGCATATCTCCCCATGCTTATGCTCTGTAGATAAACTCTCAAACTATAACTCAGCCTCCTCTCCCCACTCTGTTCAAGGGGCTTTTAACTTCAAAGTGTAATTGAGAGCATTAAACTACCAATGTTATCAAGTACATTAAGCCTGGAAATACAATAGACTGATTATCTGTTGGTTTGCTTCTTGGGTAATCACTTATATCTGCCAGAGTGAATACCACGGTAGGTGCAAAATGATATCCAATCTAAGCAGAAGCATTCTGCAGAGCTTTGGGCTAAGCAGCAGAAAATCAG